>NC_027750.1:2860151-2860481 GCF_000695525.1 Brassica oleracea var. oleracea | reverse complement strand
AAAACCATATGTAAGTTAAAAGTCAAAATAATTCAACTGTGAAAACAATACTATTCACTTTTTCAAAATTGTGTTCGAGGAAAAAAAAATAAGGTTTTTATGTCATAATTTGTTTAATGTCCACTAGAGAACATTATATTATCCTAAAATATAAGAAGTATGTATTCTTTCCCTAAATAAAAGCTACGAAATTACCTAATATGATTTACATATATATGTCAATTAATGATTATGATTAATAAAGATTTGATAACAATTTTTGCATCCTTCTTCATTTTGTTTAATTTTATATTATTAAAAAAAATAAACAATCACATTAACCATATAATA
>NC_027750.1:2855512-2860068 GCF_000695525.1 Brassica oleracea var. oleracea | reverse complement strand
CACCCCACCCTCCTGTTACAGTCCTCCAGGTTCATCATAGCTTCCCTCTCTCCTCTTGCTTTTATTCTGTTGAATTGGTTGGAACGCGAGTTGTATGGGGGACTTTGAACTTGGGGTCAATGGTTTTAGTTGTTAATGTTTCGATGGACAGAGTTTCCGTCGGTTCTATCTTTGTCGCCTTGGAGCGATTTCTTCCTGCAGTATGTAGGTCCTTCATTGTATTCAGTCTGGTCTTTGGTGCTGTTATCTTGTGTTTCTCTTCTTTGTGGCAGCTGGAAGAAAAACCTAGTGACATATGTTACCTATTGAATATGATCTTGACGGATATTGTTCTCCCGGTTGTCTCCTGTTTGGAGCTGTGTCTCTTCCCAATATTTCCTCTTGTATGGAGTGAATTGGAAGCTCAAGAGTTGCTGGTACTGAAAGGATTTTCCTCCCAGCTAATGCTCTCCTCTGCTGTTGATGCAGTGTCTGTGATCTTTTGGATTACACTTGGTACAGTTATTCAAGAAGCTTATGAAATCGTTGTCATGCGATTATTATGGTTTCTTTTTGTGATTTGTATCAATTCTATCTTTTATTTTATCAGTTTATCATTTTGGTTGGCTCTTTGTAGCCTTGTTGTATCCTCCTCTAATGGAATTTAAACTCTTTTAAGATAAATGCAACTTTGGTTTGATCAAAAAAAAAAAATAGTACACAAGGAATCAATAGTGTCTGTTGTCTTGTGCTTCAGCTCATTGAACTCAACTCATCCTTTTGTTCCAAAAACGTAAGCCCCTGCCAAAAATAAGAATTTATATGACAGTACTAGAATCACAACTATACCAAAAATAAAACAATGTCTCACAAGTTAGAAATGCTGTTGCTTTTATTCCTTCCGGCTTAACAAGACTCAGATACCTTATTAATTTTTAAAATAACAGTAGAGGAGATAGGATCATAAAAGTAAAGAACTGATAGAGACACTAGGAAAAGACCAGCTTATTTTGGTAAAGATGTGATTTCACAAATGCTATGACAAGTTCAGATAGTAAGTTTGAGAGGCACAAATGCTTTCCATCTACATGTCACAAGAATAAGTACACAAATCAAAGTAAAGATTTTCTCACCTAGTTCCCCTTGAACAAGGCTGAGAAAGAAGTCCAACAACAGGATACTCAATAGGTGATGAAAGCCCCGCTGCTTCTGCAAAAAGTGGAAAAATGTCATCCAGAATTCCCGAAAAATCTGGATGAGTTGTGAAACTGTATCAGGATGCTGCGCCCAACTTAACCTCATATTTCACACCAAACGAACATCGGTCCGCGTCTGCGTTTGGATGCCGCGTCCAGTTCACGAAACGAACAGGGCCTATCACTTTCCTCTCTTTCTATCTATCTCTGAGCTTTAGACTCTTCTTCTTCGTCAGATTACTCGATTAGTTTTTTTTTCGTGTGAATAGATTTCAAAAGGAATCATTTTTTTCTTCTTATCATCTAATCTTTCGTTCTCAGATTCTGGGGGATCGGATCCAATTTTCTTCTTTTTTTTTTTTTACCTTTCGCCGCCATGAGTTCCTCGATCCAGATCGTTGTTGAGACGCAAGTGGAAGCTTTGTCTCTTAAAGATCAGGTTTTGTTCTCGTTTTCCCCCTGATTGATTCATTTAACTGCGTTTATCTTTTGCGTTGACTCGGTCAATCCGTGTGTTTTTCTGTCCGAATTGATCTATATGTGCTCTTAGAATTGATTAATGGGTTCGTGAGTTTTGTTTCTGATTTGTGCTTAATGTACGTGGTTTAGTTTAAATTTCGGATCTTTGGTTGGCTTAAATGTTTTTCTTGCCTGATGTTGAATCTGTTACTTTTGTCCGAATTTGGTTTACTTGTGTCCGAACTTGGTTTCTTTTCCGTTTCTTATTACTATCTCCTGACCTCCTTATTCGTTTTGTGCTTAATGTACATGGGGTTGTTTAAATTTCGGATCTTCAGTTCCATTTACAGTTTTTCCTTGCCTGATGTTGAATCTGTCTCTGTGTCCGAATTTGGTTTACTTGTGTCCGAATTTTGTTTCTTTTCCATTTCTTATTACAATCCTAGGCAACTCCTTAAGTTTAGGATGATGTTGACTTGACTCTCTCTCATTATTATACCTTGACGAGGTTGATTGAAGATGTAGTTTTCTGTGTGTTGTTTAGGATGAAAAGAAGATTGAAATAGTGAGCAACGAGCTGAGTTTCGGGAACCATGGCGGATGCTGTGCGATATGTTTGGATACAATACCTCTCCAAGAAACTGCTATGGTCAAAGGCTGTGAACATGCTTACTGGTAACGTCTTATTGCTTTTATGTACATTTTCATTTCATTTTTAAGAGATATGATTCATTTTTTGTATTCATATATAGTGTGACATGCATACTCCGTTGGGCAAGTTACAAAGAGAAACCAACCTGCCCACAATGTAAGCACCCATTTGATTTTCTCAATGTCCACCGCACTCTTGATGGAAGGTACAAAAAAAAATTCAATCTTTATTTATATTTTGCACCATTGTTTAGCGTGACTCTACTTTCTTGTCCTTTCTAACTAGTTTTGTCTATTATGTTTCACTGCAGCGTTGAAGATTTCATGTTCGAGGAGAGCGTCTGCCTTCTCCTAAGAGCATCTTGGTTTCTTCCACTGGAAGCAGTGGAGCGGGTTTCATATAACGGCAATGACAACTATGATTTCGACATTCCACCTGAGTATATTCCACCAGAGTATGAAGAGGAAGACGAAGATGACGACCTCGACGAGTTTTATCTGCACGGTTCGAATCTTCGTTTAGGGAACAGGAGGTGGGGCGACAATGGATTCGTCAGGTCAGGCCGCCAAGAAGCAAGGCCGGCCCAGGCCCAACATAAGCACCACCGAGGTGGCCAAGCCTCTGGCTCTGAGTCCGGCTCCTCTTCTTCCTCGCGTGAGGCAAAGGAGGAGAAGACTAACAACAGTGCTGCAACTGGCAGGCGTGCCAAGAGGGCTATGAAGCGTGAAGCTGCAAACAAAGCTGCAGAAGTAGTTGCAGCTGCGAAGCGCGAGGCTCTTTTGGTTAGGTTGGGAAGGAAGTGAGTGATTGGTTGTATCTCTGTAATTAAAATCAAATCACGACCTCTAAATGCTCTAACTTCCTTACTTGAGAATCTGTACAGCAAGTTGTAGTATCTAATAATGGTCGAACGACAAAACTTGCTTTATCTTTTGTCGTCGAAGATCCTTTGTTAAGAGTTAATTCGTTTAATCTTTACAAATTTCTTTGTCATTGATTTTGATGAGTGAGATGTAGTATTGGTTTATGATGTGAAAATTGATAATATGGAATGAGGATCGAGTGGTAATGGTAAAGATGATCATGAAGAGTAACGAATCCAAAGTAATGTAGATTTTAGCAATATTTTAATCAGTTTGTAATATATATATACTAGGTGATTTGTCCGTACTTACGGATTTAATAATCTTACAAATATTTGTAAATAGATGTATTAATAAGTCTTTATATAGGATAATTTTTTTTCTGTTTTAATAAAATATAAAACAACTTGAAAACATTCATATATATACATAAAACTATATATGTGGATTTATATTTATTTTTAAAATATTATGATGTAAAATATTTTTGGATATTTTTTTGCTCTAACTTTCAACAGGAGAGCAAAAAAATCACTTCGTAAATAATTTATAAATATTTTCGAATATTTGCCAACTTTTGTCAAAAATTATCAAAATGAGTGATTTTGATTATCCTAATAAATTTATCTTAAAAGATAGATGATTCATTCTATCTTATATGATATATATACTAAAATTAGAACCGATTTAATATTACTAAACCAAATGTAAACATATATATAATATTTTAATATTATTACACTAAATATAATATAAATTTAACTATGATAATATTGTCACAATTTTTTTATTACTTTGAAGATAAGAATAAATTATCAGCTAAGTTACTAAAACTATTTATTAAAATTAATAATTGAGCATAAAATATAACTAAACCTAATCCAATGTGTATATCCTTATATCCCGTGAATGAGAAATATGTTTTCAAACAACTTAAATATAATCATGATTCACTAAATAGGGTTTAAAGAAGTATTGGATTTAAGTTACAAAAAAAAATATTGGATTTCCACATTATTTTAAAATCATGAAACGTTAACCTATAACTTTCTTCAACATGTCAATATGAAAATTTTTGATGGTCAATTAGTCATCCAATCACTTTCATTCAATTCACTGGATATAGTAAACACTAGATTAAGAACCGCACCTTGCGCGGGATAAAAGTTATATATATATATAAATTATTTTATGTATTATATGTTTTTACATATTATGAAATAATAAATATATATTAAATGATTAAAAGTCAGTAACTATTACATATATAATAAAATTAGTGCGAATGTATAAATCAATTTTATTAATACAAACATTTTTTTAAAAAAATTTGATAGGATATGTAATTAAATTTAAATGATATTAACATACATAGTATATTTTTAATATTAATGTTTATTTTTTTTT
>NC_027750.1:2847154-2855169 GCF_000695525.1 Brassica oleracea var. oleracea | reverse complement strand
ATGTGAGACTTTTAACAATTTTAGTAATTTATAGTCATTTTTTAAAATTCAAAATATAAAATATACAGAAAAATCTAAATTTTTATAATATGGTTATTTTGTTTTTTTTAAAGTTATTTTAATAGTTTTAAATTAAACAAATTTGATAGAAGATACATTTTTTTATCAGATCTTTTTTATTTAAAATCATTAATTGTCATATATACTTTACCCACATTAGGCAATTCCGTAGGTTTTATTTAAGGAAAGAATATATAATAATTTCAATTTGATAAATGAATATTAATAATGAATTTATGGTTAGTTTAATAAAAAGTTTATTATATAATTAGATGGACCAACCTATTTCTCTAGTAATTCTAAGAATGATCCTAGTGATGACATGTGACTACAAAAAGAAGTTGTAATGTTTCACAAATAATATATAGGGGATATAGGGGATTAGCAAATTTTCTTTTAGTGCCATCAGCAATATTCCTCTTTAATTTCTGATCTATCTTCTCACCGTATATTATTAGAAAACAATCAATATTTCAAAACTTTATAATATAATAGTATAACTAACTATTAAATTTCAAGAGTCAAGAACATGTCAATACGTATTGAAAAATCAAGGGTTTCAAAATAGTCAATGAATATCAATATGTATTGCAAAATCAAAGGTTTCATTATGTCCATCAATGAACAGAAAATACATATATACATGTATCTACTGACGCTAACATCCACCAATACAAAATCAAAGGTATCATTATATTATGTCCCTTAGCATGGTTAAACTTTTGTAATAGTTTAAAGCAGATTTCCCATATAAACTTAACGTCAAATATTATATAATCAGCAAAATCAGACATTAAGCATTTAGTTTACAATAAATAAAATAATATCAAATATTTATATAGATTATGATTTTTAAGCTTTAAATAATAATATAGATCCATTATTCAAACTAATGATTCAATTAAGATAATTAAAATATAACAAATAAAAAAAATTATTAACTAAAATTATTGAAAATATGATAATAATCAAAATATACTAAAATCATGGAAAACATGACAAATAAGTCAAATCACTTTTCAAATAATAGTATAGATGTTGATACTTTTTGCGGTATACGTCAGACTATCCACATATAATCTCAAATCTAAAAAAAAGACAAGAATCACACACCTACAAGATCTTCTTTTACAGTTGGGATTGAGTTGTATACGGTCAATATAACAAATTTCTTTGTCATTGATTTGATGAGTGAGATGTACTATTGGTTAATGATGTGAAAATTGATCGTATGGAATGAGGATTGAGTGGTAATGGTAAAGATGATCATGAAGAGTAACGAATCCAATCACACACCTACAAGATCTTTCTTTTACAGTTGGAAAATTTGAGTTGTATGACCAAATTGTGTAGTTAATTAGGTTCAGATATCAGATTATCTATTTTTTTTAAAATCAAAATGAAAGTCAAAAGTTATGAAAATATTTTTTCCTTCTAAATTATAAACTTAATATATGGATGTATATCTTACATAATGCATCCGTGATTTTTTTATCAAAATATTAAATTACAATTTTTTCTTTATGAAAATTTACTTAATTAAACAAATTAAAAATTACTATCTACACATTTCTTGTGGACATGCATCCAATTTATGATTTCCAAGTATATTATTAAATCGAGAAAGAATTAAATTTTGCTTTTCAAAAAATTGATTACCGTGAGATATTACATCTTTTTATAGATTGGAGTAGTGCATGCTTAAAGTTATATAAAGAGATGGAGCTCTCAAATGTAATGACCCAAAAAAAAGGAGAGATAGGTAGATCTTTCCTAGTTTCTAAAATGTCCCAAGTAGTGAGTTGTGGTGAGATGGAACCAAGCAGGTGGTCCAAACTTCCTTCAGATCTCATGCAGTTGGTTTTAGAACATCTTGGTTTTGCAGATTTTCAAAGGGCTAAATCTGTTTGTTCATCTTGGCACTATGCATCCAAACAAACTTCACCAAACAATCAAAACCCTTGGTTGATTCTATTTCCAGAAGAAGGTAAAGATTGCTGCCTCTTGTTTGATTCCGAGGAAAAGGATGACAAGTTATATAGAATTCAAAATCTAGGGGTCAACTTTGCAAATAGTAATTGTTTGGCTACTTATGGAAGTTGGCTCTTGATGCAAGACGATCATCAATACAATATATTATACATTTTGAATATATTCACCTGTGAGAAGATCGATCTGCCTTCCATGAAGTCTCAACTTAGAATTGTAGAGACTGAAGATGATATGTTTCTTGTAAGATTACAAGACAACAGAGATGTTCTATTCTGGTTTGACGAGAAAACCAAAGATTATGTGATTATATGGATAATCCAAGCCCGTTTTTTGGTTTATTCCAGAAAAGGTGATAAATATTGGAAACGAATTGAGCTTTTCAACTTTAATTTTGACATGGTATACACAGATCATAGACTCTACTTGTATACTAGCTCTCGTGATGTCAAAGTCTTGGATTTTTCACAAGATATCCCGCGACAAGTATTCGAGACGCAAGTTAACTATGATTATTCGAAAAAACCAGAGGATGTTTTCTACTATGATGCTCCTCTTCATGTATGTAGGAAGATCAAGACTGAAAATCTTGTAGTCAGAGTGACTGGTGAAGTTCTGAGGGTTAAGAGCATAGTTTTGTGCAATTCTGACGTTTGGTACTTCCGCATCTACAAGATGAATTCATCAAATAGCGAGTGGGAGAAACTTGATTCTTTGGAAGAGGAAGAAGCAATATTTTTGGATCTTGGTATCACCGTTACGCTTGCCAACACCATCCAAGGAGTCAATGGAAACTCAATATATTTCAGCGGCAATCATAATAACTATTGTGATTCTGATTTGGGTCATTTTTGGAGTAAAAAAGATATACTTATCTTCAATCTTGGCACACAAGAAATTGAAAGACCACATCCAAGTATCTTTTCGTCCATTCAATTATCTAATGCTCGATGGTTTGTCCCAAATTTCAAACAAATGTGATTGGGAATCTCAACTCTATTAGTGTACCTTTTCAATTATTTTGCAAGTGAGCGTTAAATTTACCATGTTCACCTATGAGAAGATCGATCTGCCTTCTGCTTTATCTATATATTCAGCTCTCTCTGTTTCGTTTTTTCTAGGAGATTAAAAACGAGTTTTGGATTACTCTATGGGTTGTTGTAGTCTCAACTCCAAACATATTTATCTTCCTGCTATAATTTTCTCATATACATCATCTTGGATTTGGTTTGTGCTATCTGCAACGTCTTCGTTATCAAATCTTTTGTTTATGGTTGGTAAATTATTATTTTTGAATAACCAGTATATTTTTACTGTTTTGAATAACCAATAGATTTTGAATTGATGCCTTGGCTTAAACACAATACCTTCTGTTTGAACACAATTTTCAAACCGAAAACAGTTCGCTAAACCCGAAAATAGTTTCTTAAACCCGGCCTGAATGAAATCTCTAATTCTCCAAATCTAGACTCTAAACACGACATCCTAACCCAAAATAATACCCTCAACGGAGAATCCTCGTCTTGTTGATTCACCCGTGCTCATGCACCACATGACGCATAGATATCTCTATAATATTATTTGAGAAGTCAGTTTTTTATGTGTCGCGCTCACGTTAACTCTCACGACGGTTGATTACGTTGATACTTTTAATGAACTATGAGTTAATCCGCGCTACGCGCGGAGCTATTTTGATTTTTAAATGTTAACTATATAGCTATTCATTTGGATGTTGTATTCTGAATAACAACAAAATTCTAAATTGTATGTTTGTGTGAATAGTTATTTCTTTAGAAAAAACAGAAAACTACACATTTTTTCATATAGATGTTTCATATAGTTTTCCATTTTTTATATCATATATTTACTTATTATTTAATTTTTCTTAATTTGTAGGGAAATTCTTTCAAATAGTCGTTTTTAAGTTTTTGTCACAAAATAGTCATCAATAAAAAAATGACCAAAATAACCCATTTTATTTTGAAAATTTTAATATTTCTTTTTTATTTTTCAAAATTTGAAATCATATCCACAAAACTCCGCCCCATAACTCTAAACCCTAAGTCTAGTTTATTTAACCTTATAGCATAGATGTATTTTTACTCTTTAATAAATGTTTAACTCAGATAAATGTTTAATTTAGTTTTTCTATTTTTTATATTGTATATTTACTTATTGTTTATCTTCTCTTATTTTGTATACTTATTTATTCTAAATTTCTTGCTTTTATATCAATCATAATATTACTATATATATTTAATATAATATTTTATTTTTTATATACTATTTACTTATTATTTATTTTTTCTTATATACTATATATATCTATTAGAATATTAGAATAAAAATAAAATATCATAATAATATTACTTATTATTTATTTTTATACTAATATTTTTTGTCTTATAGTCTATATTTACTAATTATTTATTTTACTATACTTTTTTCAGACAGATGTTTAATTTAGTTTTTTCAGTTCTCATATTGTATATTTACTTATTGTGCATTTTTCTTTATATTGTATATTTACTTATCTAATTGTTTTGTTTTATATCAAATTTTAATATTACGATAGATATTTAATGTAATATTTCTTATATTATATATTTAATTATTATTTATATTATTATATATTTTCGAACCGAGGTTTAATGTATTTTTTGTATTTTTTATATTGTATATTTACTTATAATTTTGTTTTTTATATTTAATATTTAATTATTATAACATTATAATTGATTTTTAATTTAATATTTTTATAATGTAAATTCACTTTTATTTATTTAACTATACATTTTTCAGATATATATTTAATTTACTTTTTTCATTTTTTATATTGTATATTTACTTAATGTTTATTTTTCTTATTTTTATATTTATTTATTCTAAATTTCTTGGTTTTTTATCAATGATAATATTACGATATATATTTAATGTAATATTTTTTTATTTCTTTTATACTATATTTACTTATTATTTATTTTTCTTGTATTTTATATTAACAATATTACATTTAAATACTATTATTGAATTTTTTATTTAGTTTCATGTTTTAAATTTTCCAAATCACATATATAATAAAAAGGAAACATTAATAAAATTAAAAAAATAAATTAAAAAACGAAAATATATGTATATATAATAAGATTTCATTAAAAAAGAAAATTCACAAAATAGAAATATTCCATTTAAAAATATTTTTAAATAACATAAAATATACTTTTGAAGTAATAAAATATTTCTTTATATCTATATTTTGTTAGATGAAAAAATATAATTGCATATAATGTGATTTCATAAAACAACATTCACACACATAATCTTGACATTAATATTTATTTTAAAACGTAATTTTGAACAATACAAAAAATATATATTTTCAAAGTAATAGAAATAATTTTTATATATCTATCTATTTTCTTAAATGATTACATAAAATAATTAAGTAAAATAAACTGATATATGTTTAGTTGACAAAAAATAGTTTATAATTAGTATTATTAAAATATTTAATTTATTTTTCATATATTTAGTTGACAATAATATCATTCAATTACTGTAAAATTTTTTATCAATTATGTTTTACTTATATAATATGATTTTTAAAGTATAATCACACAATTTTTTTAAACTGCTTATTTTTAAGTGATATTAAAAAAAATCAACAATAAATATCTTTTGATCAAATAATTAAAAAATATTTTAAAATAACATAACACTATATGCTTTAACGAGGTAGATGTATTATATTTTATCATTATTAAAATTATTTGTTTTCATGATATTCAATTTGGTTTTAAATTTTATGTTTGAGGAAGTTAATATGATATAATTACAATATCAGAGCAAATCTGAATTCTCATTTTTATTTAAAATAAATTTGAGTTTACCATTTAATAAATGTATGACATAAAATTAATTATAGTTTATAAAATATTTTAATTATTATAAATATTGATATATGTTAATGAGCTTCCAAAATTGTATTAGTTACTTATGTATGTAAATTCATATTGATCATCGCTTTATTTTTTGATATTTCGTTTTAAAAAACATAAACATATAATTTGATAAATATTATGAAACTACATGCACATTTAAACGATAAATAAAATTAATTTAATTTTACATAATTATAATAAAAATAATTATATTTCAGTTTGAATTTGAAAGAATATATTTAACTCAATATACTCACAACATGAGTGACTCGACTACTCCAACTTATATCTAAAATCATAAACTTAACTACAATAAGAATATATAATTTTATAATAATAATTTATTTTATAAATGTAAATTATATGATGACTCAAAACATATTAAAAATAAAATAAAATATTTACTAACTGTTATAATTTAGTTCTTTTGTAAAATGTATATATATGCATGAGACTGTAGAATATTATCGTTATATTAATTTACGTATATCATAGTTTACATATATTAAGTTACATATATTAAAGTTTATTTTATATTTCATGCTAAGCATAATATATTTTAAGTTATACATAATTTTGCTCAAATATATTTATATATCTTTACGTAAATTAAAAGCAGATGCAATCTAATATACTTAAAATAAATGCAAATAAGGAAATTAATCATAATTTTAATATATTTAAAATAAAAATATTATAATTGAATCCATACAAATAGATGCAATATAATATACCCAAATGATAACTAAATCGACAATAAAAACAACTAAACCGACTAGATATAACATATCTAAAATCATATGTCTAATTAATGTAATATAGTATTATTAATTTAAATTATGCATACAAATTATAAATTGATTTAAAATTAAAAAGAAAATCTATTATTATAGTATATTTATTTTATAAATATTTATACCTGTGCATGAGTGCGGGAAAATCACATAGTACATCATTAAAAAAAGAAGAAGAGTGTGTTAAAAACTTAAAATCAATGGGATTATTTCACTAGAATGAAGAAAAGCGATTTTTTCAAAAAATTGTAATACGAAAATTGATTGTACTCAAATATGAAAATAAAAAAGATTTGCATATATCTTAAATTCAAAATGTTTGGTAACTATACTTTTCATATTTTAGGATATTTAGTCATGATTGTATAAAGGATTTACAATTTTTTTATTAAGAATTGATTGTACTCAAATATGAAAATAGGAAAGATTTGTATATATCTTCAAAATATTTGGTAACTGTACATTCCATATATTAGGATATTTGGTCATGATTATACAAGTGATTAGATAACGGTACTTTTCATATTTTCGGATAATGATTATCCATAGATTACAATTTCTACTCGGTGTAGAAATAAGACAAGAGGTTCTAAATTAAAATCAACTAATCTTAGAACATTGAATTACAAGCGTTAAAAAAAGTAAAAAAAAAATCTAGAGATTACTTATTCTAATAAAATCAGATTAGCTAAAAAAACGTAGAATTTAATTTTTACAATGTCATTTTCTGTATAATATAAAATCTACTATAACAAAGTTTGAAATTTTTATTTAACAAGTTTTAGTTTCCGACAAAATGCTACTTACAATGATGAGAATATTTTGAATTGTTCCTATTTTCATATTTTTGGGGGTTTGTAGAACTATTTTATTTCATTAATTTTGATAAATACAAAGGACAATAAAGACAAAATTGGTCAAAAAAATATATAGACAGAAATAGAACAAAATGATATTATCTTATAAGTACAAACATGCTAAATTTTTGGTCAATATTTCCACATGAAAAATATTACAATTTGGATCAAATTCAACACACGCAATTCAATTTGGATCAATCTGAAAAAAATTCCAAATGAAAAATATTTCATGGTCTATAAATACCGTCTTGGCTCTTGAGTTGCAGCATAGTATAATCAAATTCAAAAAAAAAAAAAAAAAAATCGAAAATCAATTTACGTCTGCGATTTGCGCCTGCGTTGGCGTTTGGTTCGACAAAAAAACGGAGGAA
>NC_027750.1:2844998-2846714 GCF_000695525.1 Brassica oleracea var. oleracea | reverse complement strand
CGTTCATCGAGGCAACTGAAGCTCCAGGTAGACGGATTTACGAAAGGCCGTGGGATGGCATATTTGGACTTTCCGGCCTATCGAAATCGACCATCACAGGAGCTCGTCCCATCTGGAGAACGATGATGGATGAAGGGGTAGTTACAAAGAAAGTGTTCTCGATATGGCTTCGACGGTACAGTGATTCTGGTGAAAACGGTGGAGAAATAGTCTTTGGAGGTATAGACCAAGAGCACTTCACCGGAGCTCATACCTACGTTGATGCGGAAGGGCCGCATAACACCTTCAAGATTAACTCCTTTTTTGTGGGCAAAATTGACACGAAAGTTTGCTCCAAGGGATGCAAAGTTCTTGTGGACTCGGGGAGTACATACATTCGTGGTCCACCGGTAAGTCTTTCTGTTTTAATTAATTATCTCTCATCATTTCATTTGTTAAATTAAATTTTAACCCTTTTCTCCATAATTGTAATTCTTAGAATTTGATCGTCAAGATTAATAAGCAAATCGGAATAGCAGCAGACTGCTCTAATTATGACAAGCTGTCTGAAGTTATAAGCTTCACAATAGCCGCAAAAACTTTTACCCTCACACCACGTGATGTAAGACGCTAGACAATACACATATATATATATTATTATTATTATTATTATTATTATTATTATTTCTTTCACTATTCTTCTTTATTTATTTTCTATCAAAAAATTCCTAGTACATTGAGAGAAAGAATGGGAAATGCAAGAGTGTATTCGCGGATGCTACGACTGATTTATGGTAATTTTTTCATCTTTAAACTTTTTATTATATATCTTTAACTTCTTATTTTTTAAAAAAAAAATCTTTAAAATTATTTCTGCGGTTTTTGATTGTGTAGGCAACTTGGCACGCCATTCATTCGAGCATTTCATACTGTTTGGAACTACCAGACTCCGGGAATTGTTAAAGTCGGATTCGCCAAGTCCAAATAATTTCTCTTATTATCTCCTACCTGTTTGTGGTATTATGATATGTACTCTATAAATTATTAACTAAAACAAAAAGAAATATGGGCTATACTTCTCTTGTAGTTTTTTCGGTTCGTTAAATCAAGAAATGTATGAACTTATTATAAAATACTTACAAGAGAGTATAACTACTGCTATTATATGCGGCATGGCAATTACGACTAGAGTTTAATCCGACTAAATTACACTTAACCTATCTATACTATTAAAGCAAAATCCCTAATAGGATTCTGCCCCTGGCTTTTCAAGTTATTTACCACCAAATGTCATTCCCTTTTATTTTTTTTTAAAAAAATCGTCAATGACTTAAGGCCCAAGCCGAATGCATACTATAAAGGCCCAAACCGTATGCATACCTGAATAATCCTTATTTTTTAAAACATCATCAATGCCCTATAACATGAAACCATCTTCATCTTTTCTCAAACCCTATACCCTAAAATGAAAAGGCTTAAAAGATGAAAATAACTTCCGAACAACTCACGTGTGCAAATAAAAATATGACATTTTTACTAATAATATTTTTCAAACCTTATACCCGAACGTATTCATACGCATTCTCATGTTTTTTACAGAAAAAGATTTTAAAAACATAACCTAATGGTTAGTTTATTCCATATTACTTTGGTATATTCAATATTTGTTAAATGTATATATATCTATGAGAAATCAATTATTTTAAAAATTAACCAATCCCATATCTAATAGATACG
>NC_027750.1:2840359-2844631 GCF_000695525.1 Brassica oleracea var. oleracea | reverse complement strand
ACATAATATTCCCTATAAGATTTTCCGATTAAAAAGGTGGAAGGTATGTAGCGCCTACAATCACGGTGCAAATGTACAACCAAATTGAGAAAATGAAGATACACAGAGGCTACATTCAAAGTTCAAAAATATCTTTCTATACTCTAGATTGCGTGTAACTTACTCACAGAATATATTTTAAAAATTTCTGGTAACTGCATTTAGTACTATTAACGATAAAGATCTCGCAAATATTTAGAGTAGCCTACAAGTTTTCAAATAACCTAATCTACTCTTCCTATAACCTCTTCCTATTATAAATACCCACGCCTCTTCCTAAAACACTCATACCGCAAAACCAAAAGAATGGCTTCTAAAGCGCTCAACAACACAGCAAATGATTCTAAACAACAAATCACCGGCATCAGCGACTTGAAGCCAAAGCACACTACTAAGATGGTTCATGTCAAGGTTCTACATTCCTGGTCACAAAACATCAATCACGGGGGGGAAACCATGGAATTCGTATTGGCTGATGAGAATGTAAGAAATCCAAACTTTTTCAATAGAATAGAGTTTTTTATATAAAAATTGTGTAATTTGAGCATTGATATTAATTGATGTTAATATTTCTAATTTATTTAATTGTAACATGTACAAGGGGCATAAAATTCATGCAAGCTGCAAAAAGACTTACTTTGAGAGTAAAGGAAGACTTCTTCTGGTTGGAGTATGGCGCAACATCAGAAACTTCCAAGTCAGGCCTGCTGGAGGAGCATATCGCACAACAAACCATATCTACGAGATTTCATTCAATCAAGCAACAGTCGTTACTCGGTCCAATTTCATGAATGATGAGTTATATCTTAATTTGGTCGATTTTCAAAGCGTTTTATCTGAAACTCTTTGATGAAAAACTGCTAATAGGTAAAAACGTGATCGATAAAATATATTTCAAATAAGATAATCCCGCGCTTTGAAAGCGCAGGTCAAAATCTAGTTTCATTATTAAACCTGGAAATTAATTACTTCTATCATCCCCTATATATTAATCATGGAGCATTATAACATTTTTCGTAGCCACGTGTCATCACTAATATAACAAATGTAAAAATACAATATTAAAAAAAATTCGATAAAAAAATTAAAAAAAATCAGCAAAATATTATCAAAATATAATAAAATTACGATAATAAATAAATTTAAAATATAAATATCATAAAATAAATATTATGTAAAGCAGATTTAACCAAAGAAATATATATAATTATTATTAATTAGTTAATTACTGTAAATATAAAAGTAAAACAAGATTTAGACATGCGATTCAAAAGCGCGGAATATTATACATTGTAAAAATTTAATAGAAATTGACCAAATGTTTTGTTAAGAATGATAAAATGGTAGATCCACCTTATTTAAACCCGTCTCATTTTTGGCGAACACATTTACATCTCGACCGTTTTTAATTTTAACTTCTTAGTAATTTTATTCATTTAGATTCATGTAATTGTATTAATCATCTATTTAGACCGGTTTGGGTTTATTTTGAGTGACCAAAATCATTTAATTTTTAGAAAATATATTTGTATTGTATTTTTCGTAAGAAATATTTAATTCATATCTAAAAATTTGAAAACAATGTTTAGATTTTTTTTTTGAAAAAAGGAAAATTAAATCAATGTAATTCATATATAAAAATCTTAGTTTCTACGGTTGTCATGCTTAGTGGGTTCAAAACAATGTAAATTTAGTTAAAAACCATAAGAGAAAAGTTAGTAAAAAAAATGATACACGTGAAAATTAACATTGTGAAAGTGAACCGGCTTCCACATAGGTCAAACAAAATCAAATAATTATTCACAATAATTTTTAACCTAGATTTGAGAACATTCAATAAGTTTAAAATTAGATATGATTGTGTATATATATGTTATAAAATCGCTTTTGTTAAGTATTAAATGATCGAAAGACTACAATTTTTAAATGATCTAAATATTAAGTAATTTAATGTAAATATGATGAAAATCTAAGGGTAGAATCCAAAATTTTAAAAATAGGATCTTGCTTTAATAGTATAGACTAGATTTTGATCCGCGCTTTCAAAGCGCGGGTTTATTTTTGTTTTTTTTTTCAATTGACAAATATTTAGTAAATGTCACATTTTCATATATTTGTGTTTTATTTTATAAAAGACTTAAAAATTTTATCTTTATTTATCGTATTTCATTTTAAATGACTATTTATGTTAAAAAAATTAAACTTTATTTTTTTAATGAATTAAGTTGGTATAACTCTGATAAATTAATTTTATTATGGGATTAATACCTTCACTAAAAAATTATATACTTTTAATAAAGATTTATACTTTTCAATAAAAAAATTCAATTATTTTTATGAATGCTTAAATTATATTAAGAAAAGAAAAAATAATAATTAAGAATAGTTGAAAAAAAATTATTTGAACTTGGACTCAATGGTCCAAAGGAAAAAAAAAGGTGAGAATTGAATCTGATTTTTTAATAGGCCCAAATGGCCCAAGAGAGATTTGATTTGGGCTGGATCCAAAAATAATGACCCAATATAGATTTGTTATTAATATTACTTAATTGCCCTTAATGAAACATGCAATGTTAGTGAAGGAAACATGCCCCTAAACGACAAATGACTAGATAGTTTTCTAAAGGGGTTCTAAATAATCTTATTTCGAGAACTTTGTTTGCCACTCTCTCACTTTTTAAAATTATTTTAGTATTTATAAATTTTGAGAATCCCATCTAAATATCTCCGTTGGGCATGCTCCAATGTCTCAAGTAATGATTTGTGATGAGATGGATTCTCTTAACAACACTACAACTTATATCTAAAATCATAAATTTAACTACAATAAAAATATATAATTTTATAATAATAATTTACTTTATAAATGTAAATTAGAAGATGACTCAAAACATATATAAAAAAAAATATATTAACCAACTGTTATAATTTAGTTCTTTTGTAAAATTTATATATATGCATGAGACTGTAGAATATTATCGTTATATTAATTTACGTATATTATAGTTTACATATATTAAGTTACATATATTATAGTTTATTTTATATTTCATTCTAAGCACAATATATCTTAAGTTATACATAATTTTCCTCAAATATATTTATATATCTTTACGTAATATACTTAAAATAAATGCAAATAAGAAAATTAATCATATTTTTAATATATTTAATTAAATTCAGAGAAATAGATGCAATCTAATATACCAAAATGAAAACTAAATCGACTATAAAAACAACAAAATCAACTAGATATAACATATCTAAAATTATATGTCTAATTAAGTAATATAATATTATTAATATAAATTATGCATACAAATTATAAATTAATTTAAAATTTAAAATAAATAACAATCTATTATTATAGTATATTTATTTTATAAATATTTGTACACGTGCATGAGCGCGGAAAAATCACCTAGTGCATCATTAAAAAAGAAGAAGAGTGTGTTAAAAACTTAAAATCAATGGGATTATTATGCTAGAATGAAGAAAAAGTGATTTTTCCAATAAATAGTAATAAGAAAATTGGTTGTACTCAAATATGAAAATAAAAAAGATTTGCATATATCTTAAATTCAAAATGTTTGGTAACTATACTTTTCATATTTTAGGATATTTAGTCATGATTGTATAAAGGATTTACAATTTTTTTATTAAGAATTGATTGTACTCAAATATGAAAATAGGAAAGATTTGTATATATCTTCAAAATATTTGGTAACTGTACATTCCATATATTAGGATATTTGGTCAAGATTATACAAGTGATTTTTCAATTTTTTTTGTTAAGAAAATTGATCTTACTCAAATATGGAAATAGAAAATATTTTCATATATCTTCAAAATATTAGATAACGGTACTTTCCATATTTTAGGATAAATATTATCCATATATTACAATTTCTACTCGGTGTAGAAATAAGACAAAGAGGTTCTAAATCAAAATCAACTAATCTTAGAACATTGAATTACAAGCGTTAAAAACGGTAAAAAAAAAATCTATAGATTACTTATTCTAATAAAAACAGATTAGCTAGCAAAACGTAGAATTCAATTTTTACAAAATGTCATTTTCTGTATTATATAAAATCTACTATAACAAAATTTGAAATTTTTATTTAACAAGTTTTAGTTTCCGACAAAATGCTACTACAATGATGAGAATATTTTAAATTGTTCATATTTTCATATTTTTGGGGGTTTGTAGAACTATTTTATTTCATTAAT
>NC_027750.1:2837729-2840259 GCF_000695525.1 Brassica oleracea var. oleracea | reverse complement strand
TATATTAAGAAAAGAAAAAAATAATAATTAAGAATAGTTGAAAAAATATTATTTGAACTTGGACTCAATGGTCCAAAGGGAAAAAAAAAAGTGAGAATTGAATCTGATTTTTTAATAGGCCCAAATGGCCCAAGAGAAATTTGATTTGGGCTGGATCCAAAAATAATGACCCAATATAGATTTGTTATTAATATTACTTAATTGCCCTTAATGAAACATGCAATGTTACTGAAGGAAACATGCCCCTAAGGTAATTATGACAATAGGATCCTGCTTTAATAGTGTAGATATACTTGGTTAAAAATTCACACACACAAAAGCCACAAATTATATATACAGTATATATATACATAAAGTTAGACAATAATCCTATTTACGGAAATTTATACAGCTTACCACCGTCTCTGTAAGTGCTTGATGCGCTTGAATCATACTTATTGCTTCTCGTTTTAGGCCATTTTAACGAAGGAACCCATCTATGGGTTTTTTTTCTAACCAATCATCCTGCTCTAAACCTTAAGAACACTCATGGTTCCTCTCTTTCTTCTGTTTTGAAATTTGATTATGTATGCTTGCAACTCAAGAGTGAAGACCAGATTTATAGAAATGGAAGCGGAGATGGTAGAGGAGAGGTGAACAATTAATATTTATTTTCTCGTTTCAAAACTTTTTCTAACTGCAAACAGAAAAGTGAGTTGAACTATAGAAATTGTTCTTTTGATTCTCGTGTATGATATAAAGAGATTGTGTATACCAACTTGGATGGTTTTCCCTTGAAATTGTTGCATGTTTCTACGTGGCATATTAATTTATCATTTCAAACTTTCTATACATAGTAAATTTTTTTTTCTTTTCTGAATCACAGTATTTTATTTAAAAAGCAGGGTTAAGTTAGTTTGTTGAGAGTAAAGAAATGAAGATAAACCGGTTATAGAAATCAGAAATTAGTGGAGATCAAGAGATATATTCAAAATAATAAATGACTAGATGATAATTTATAGAGTATATATCATAATGCCGCCAGAGAGTAGGAGATAATAAGATAAATTATTTGGACTTGGCGAATCCGACTTTAACGGTTCCTGGAGTCTGGTAGTCCCAAACAGTATGAAATTAGGACAAGACACGTGTTTTTCGCATGGTGAGTTTATATAAAAATTATTTTAAAAAATATCGTAAAAAAAAATTATGATATATAATTAAATTTAAATGATATTAACATAGATATATAGTATACTTTTAATATGAATATTTATTAAATGAGGTTTCTATTCGTATGATTTTATGATTATTTATATATTTGTGTAACAAAATTTTACACCAAGAATTTTTTTTTTAATGTGGAATGTTAATTTAGTGGTTTCAATAATTTCAAATCATTTAAGAAAAAACAATGAAGATTTCAAAATTAAAATATTAACTTTTCAATATATGTTCAACGCAGATATCAAAATATAAGTACGTATTTTCATATGATGTATAGTTTAATTTAAACGATATGATATATATATATATATTTTAACATAAACACCTATTAAAATAAAATTATTTATTCATATGATTTTATAATCATTGTATCTTATTATAGATAAAATTTAAACTTTGATCACAATTAGGTAATTGTCATATATATCTTAATCACATTAGGTAATTCTATAGGTTTTATTTAAGGAAAAAATATATAATGATTTTAATTTGATAAATGAATTGTCTATAACGAATATACTATATAATATAACATTCCCTAGCAATTTAATTTTTGGACTAACAAAATTACCATAAATCAGTCATACCATCAGCGAATACACTCTTGCATTTCCCATTCTTTTTTGATAGAAAATAACTAGAAAGAATAGTGAAAGGAAAAAAATAATAATATATATGTGTATTGTCTGACGACTTACATCACGTGGTGTAAGGGTAAAGTCTTTCCGGCTATTGTGAAGCTTATAACTCCAGACAGCTTGTCATAATTAGAGCAGTCTGCTGCTAGTCCGATTTGCTTATTAATCTTGAGGATCAAATTCTAAGAATTACAATTACAAAGAATATGTACTCCCCGAGTCCACAAGAACTTTTCATCCCTTGGAGCAAACTTTCGTGTCAATTTTGCCCACAAAAAGGAGTTAATCTTGAAGATGTTATGCTTGGTAAAATATACTTGGTAAAACTACAAGTGATAAACAAATATAAAAAATGTAAAAATACAATATTAATTTTCTTTTGATAAAAATATGAAAAACAATTCAGCAAAAATCAGCAAAAAATCATCAAAATATAATAAAATTACGATAATAAATAAATTTAAAATATAAATATCTTAAAATAAATATTTTATTGTAATATTAAAGAAAGATATAAGAACTAATTATAAGAGCATTCTTATCGAGGATATCTCAACGGGTTTCTCCCCATTAAACAAACAAAAAATAATTAAAGTAGAAGAAATAGAGTGAGATGAGTTTCTTCACGAAGAGACCCAGAAAAATTGAAAGCATTTGTCTTGATATTAGTGGTTTAAACTCTTTTT
>NC_027750.1:2836883-2837629 GCF_000695525.1 Brassica oleracea var. oleracea | reverse complement strand
GGGTTACGCATCAAACAGCAAGCGTTCATCGAGGCAACTGAAGCTCCAGGTAGACGGATTTACGAAAGGCCGTGGGATGGCATATTTGGACTTTCCGGCCTATCGAAATCGGCCATCACAGGAGCTCGTCCCATCTGGAGAACGATGATGGATGAAGGGGTAGTTACAAAGAAAGTGTTCTCGATATGGCTTCGACGGTACAGTGATTCTGGTGAAAACGGTGGAGAAATAGTCTTTGGAGGTATAGACCAAGAGCACTTCACCGGAGCTCATACCTACGTTGATGCGGAAGGGCCGCATAACACCTTCAAGATTAACTCCTTTTTTGTGGGCAAAATTGACACGAAAGTTTGCTCCAAGGGATGCAAAGTTCTTGTGGACTCGGGGAGTACATACATTCGTGGTCCACCGGTAAGTCTTTCTGTTTTAATTAATTATCTCTCATCATTTCATTTGTTAAATTAAATTTTAACCCTTTTCTCCATAATTGTAATTCTTAGAATTTGATCGTCAAGATTAATAAGCAAATCGGAATAGCAGCAGACTGCTCTAATTATGACAAGCTGTCTGAATTTATAAGCTTCACAATAGCCGCAAAGACTTTTACCCTCACACCACGCGATGTAAGTCGCCAGACAATACACATATATATTCTTATTTTTCCTTTCACTATTTTCTTTACTTATTTTCTATAAAAAAAATCCTAGTACATTGAGAGAAAGAATGGGAAATGCAAGAGTGTATTC
>NC_027750.1:2813215-2836400 GCF_000695525.1 Brassica oleracea var. oleracea | reverse complement strand
ATTTTAATTTGATAAATGAATTGTCTATAACGAATATACTATATAATATAACATTTCCTAGCAATTTAATTTTTGGACTATCAAAATTACCATAAATCAGTCATACCATCCGCGAATACACTCTTGCATTTCCCGTTCTTTCTCTCAATGTACTAGGAATTTTTTGATAGAAAATAACTAAAAAGAATAGTGAAAAGAAAAAAATAATAATATATATGTGTATTGTCTGACGACTTACATCACGTGGTGTGAGGGTAAAGTCTTTGCGGCTATTGTGAAGCTTATAACTCCAGACAGCTTGTCATAATTAGAGCAGTCTGCTGCTAGTCCGATTTGCTTATTAATCTTGAGGATCAAATTCTAAGAATTACAATTACAAAGAATATGTACTCCCCGAGTCCACAAGAACTTTTCATCCCTTGGAGCAAACTTTCGTGTCAATTTTACCCACAAAAAAAGAGTTAATCTTGAAGATGTTATGCTTGGTAAAATATACTTGGTAAAACTACAAGTGATAAACTAATACAAAAAATGTAAAAATACAATATTAATTTTTTTTTGATAAAAATATGAAAAACAATCAGCAAAAATTCATCAAAATATAATAAAGTTACGATAATAAATAAATTTAAAATATAAATATTATAAAATAAATATTTTATTGTAATATTAAAGAAGAGATATAAGAACTAATTATAAGAACATTCTTATCGAGGATATCTCAACGGGTTTCTCCCCATTAAACAAACAAAAAAATAATTAAAGTAGATGAAATAGAGTGAGATGAGTTTCTTCATGAAGAGACCCAGAAAAAATTGAAAGCATTTGTCTTGATATTAGTGGTTTAAACTCTTTTTTTTGTTTAAAACTTAGTAACATATTTATGTCATATTAAAAATATTATATTTATATTTATATTTATGTCATACGGATATCTTACTACTAATGATGCTCTAAACTTCTTTCTCTATGTTTCTAAAAGCAACCTTATGGGTAAAATTCACAAAATCAGTATCTAAATCCACAGATAATAATAATAATAATTCAATATAATAATTATTTTTATTTAAATTTATTTTGTTTTTGATGATGAATCACGACAAATGACTAGATAGTTTCTAAAGGGGTTCTAAATAATCTTATTTCGAGAACTTTGTTTGCCACTCTCTCACTTTTTAAAATTATTTTAGTATTTATAAATTTTGAGAATCCCATCTAAATATCTCCGTTGGGCATGCGCCAATGTCTCAAGTAATGATTTGTGATGAGATGGATTCTCTTAACAACACTTAGTACCATTTAAATTAAAATTTTGCGTTAGAAAAATGCTTTAAACATGTCTCATCTTCTTGAATCTGCTTTTGAAGTTGTAGTGTCCATACACGTAGAAATTTTTGAAAATCGATCATACTTGTGATACGCAAGGGTAACTAATCCATTAAAAGCAAACAAAAAAATCTTAAGAAACGAAAGGGTATACATATTAGCCCAGTATTTGAAATCATACTAGCCCAATAACGGCTCAACAAGTCATTCAATTTTCAAATCTCCTTACCGGAAAAGGAAAAACACGAAGGTTGATACTCTGATGGATTCTCAACCTCCGGCGAACGGGTCCTCCCCGTCGACGATCGGAGACCTAGTTCCTTTCTATTCCAGTTACCTTCCTTGATTCCTACTTCCAATTCCATTTTACCAGGAAAATTCTCCAATCTCTATCGCAAAACTTTCACCAAGAAACGACATATCTCTTTTCCTCTTCCTCTACCGTCTGACTTCCCATGCTCGTCTACGTAAGCTTCATCTCCTCTGACACTGGTGTTTCGTGTTTATTGATTATATTTGACCAATCTTCAAGAAATAGTTAGGCACTAGTTAAGCGTTTATATAGGATTATTGATTAAGCTGGTGCCTAGCTAGACCGAATTTTTGAGCGTCTTGACTGATTTTCACTTTATGAGCATACATTGTTTGATTATATTTGAACAATGTTCAAGAAATAGTTAGACACTAGTTAGGGGTTTATATAGGATTATTGATTAAGCTGGTGCCTAGCTAGACCGAATTTTTGAGCGTCTTGACTGATTTTCACTTTATGAGCATACATTGTTTGATTATATTTGAACAATGTTCAAGAAATAGTTAGACACTAGTTAGGGGTTTATATAGGATTATTGATTAAGCTGGTGCCTAGCTAGACCGAATTTTTGAGCGTCTTGACTGATTTTCACTTTATGAGCATACATTGTTTGATTATATTTGAACAATGTTCAAGAAATAGTTAGACACTAGTTAGGGGTTTATATAGGATTATTGATTAAGCTGGTGCCTAGCTAGACCGAATTTTTGAGCGTCTTGACTGATTTTCACTTTATGAGCATACATTGTTTGATTATATTTGAACAATGTTCAAGAAATAGTTAGACACTAGTTAGGGGTTTATATAGGATTATTGATTAAGCTGGCGCCTAACCGGATTTTTGAGCCTCTAGACTGTTTTTTTAGGAATTGCTTATTGTTTTGTTAACCTAGACCGCTTTTTAGAACACTGTGTTTGACTCTGTGAGCATACATTGTTTGATTATCTTCAGCAACATCTCGGCCGATACGTCTAGGGTTTACCTTGCGTTGGAGGAGATAATGGCTGACGTTCTCTCCAACTTGCATGATATCCAAAAGAGTTTGGGGTTTTGGCAATCTAGAGCTGAGGTGAATCAATCAATCAACACAACAATGTTCCTTGTCTTTTTCACTTGATTATGTAGTAAAACGGCGTTTTTTGTATCGTCTTGAACTATAGGGCTCTAAATGCTCGGAAAACTTACTTCAAAAAAAAAAGACAAGAATCACACACCTACAAGATCTTCTTTTACAGTTGGGAAATTTGAGTTGTATACGGTCAATATAACAAATATGTAGTTAATTAGGTTCAGATATTATCTATTTATTTAAAATCAAAATTAAGGTCAAAAGTTATGAACATATTTTTTCCTTCTAAATTATAAACTTAATATATGCATGCATGCATCCTGATTTTTCTTTTTCTTAATCAAATATCAAACTAGGATTTGTTTCTTTATGAAAATTGACTTATTTAAACAAATTAAAGAATTACTTACTGTCTACACATTTCTTATGGAACATGCATCCAAATTATGATTTCCAAATATATTATTAAATTAAGAAAGAATATATTTTTCTTCTGAAAAATATTGATTACCGTGAGATATTACATTTTGTATAGATTGGAGTAGTACATGCTCAAAGTAATATAAAGAGATGGAGCTCTCAAATGTAATGACCCAAAAAAAAAGAGGGATAGAGCTTTGTAATTTCTAAAATGTCTCAAGTAGTGAGTTGTGGTGAGATGGAACCAAGCTTGTGGTCCAAGCTTCCTTCAGATCTCATTCTGTTGATTTTTGAACGTCTTGGTTTTGCAGATTTTCAAAGGGCTAAATCTGTTTGTTCATCTTGGCGCTATGCATCCAAACAATCTTCACCAAACAATCAAAACCCTTGGTTGATTCTATTTCCAGAAAAAGGTAAAGATTACTGCCTCTCGTTTGATCCCGAGGAAAAAGAAGACAAGTTATATAGAATTTAAAATCTAGGTGTCAACTTTGCAAATAGTAATTGTTTGGCTACTTATGGAAGTTGGCTCTTGATGCAAGACGATCATCAATACAATATATTATACATTTTGAATATATTCACCTGTGAGAAGATCGATCTGCCTTCCATGAAGTCTCAACTTCGCATTGTGGAGACTGAAGATGATATGTTTCTTGTAAGATTACAAGACAACAGAGATGTTCTATTCTGGTTTGACGAGAAAACCAAAGATTACGTGGTTATATGGATAATCCAAGCCCGTTTTTTGGTTTATTCCAGAAAAGGTGATAAATATTGGAAACGAATTGAGCTTTTCAACTTTAATTTTGACATGGTATACAAAGATCATAGACTTTACTTGTATACTAGCTCTCGTGATGTCAAAGTCTTGGATTTTTCACAACTTATCCCGCGACAAGTATTTGAGACACAAGTTAACTATGATTATTCGAGAAAGCCAGAGGATGTTTTCTACTATGATGCTCCTCTTCATGTATGTAGGAAGATCAAGACTGAAAATCTTGTAGTGAGAGTGACTGGTGAAGTTCTGAGGGTTAAGAGCATAGTTTCGTGCAATTCTGACGTTTGGTACTTCCGTATCTACAAGATGAATTCATCAAATAGCGAGTGGGAGAAACTTGATTCTTTGGGAGAGGAAGAAGCAATATTTTTGGATCTTGGTATCACCGTTACGCTTGCCAACACCATCCAAGGAGTCAATGGAAACTCAATATATTTCAGCGGCAATCATAATAACTATTGTGATTCTGATTTGGGTCATTTTTGGAGTAAAAAAGATATACTTATCTTCAATTTTGGCACACAAGAAATTGAAAGACCACATCCAAGTATCTTTTCGTCCATTCAATTATCTAATGCTCGATGGTTTGTCCCAAATTTCAAACAAATGTGATTGGGAATCTCAACTCTATTAGTGTACCTTCTCAATTATTTTGCAAGTGAGAGCGTTAAATTTACCATGTTCACCTGTGAGAAGATTGATCTGCCTTTCGTTTTTATCTCTATATTCAGCTCTCTCTGTTTCGTTTTTCTAGGAGATTAAAAATGAGTTTTGGATTACTATATGGGTTGTTGTAGTCTCAACCCCAACACACTTATCTTCCTGCTATAATATTCTCATATACATCATCTTGGATTTGGTTTGTGCTATATGCACAGTCTTCGTTATCAAATCTTTTGTTTATGGTTGGTAAATAATTTTTTTTGAATAGCAGTATATTTTTACTTTTTTGAATAACCAATAGATTTTCAATTGATGCCTTGGCTTAAACACAATACCTTCTGTTTGAACACAATTTTCAAACCGAAAACAGTTCGCTAAACCCGAAAATAGTTTCTTAAACCCGGCCTGAATGAACACTCTGATTCTCTAAATCTAGACTCTAAACACGACATCCTAACCCAAAATAATACTCTCAATGGAGAATCCTCGTCTTGTTGATTCACCCGTGCTCATGCACCACATGACGCATAGATATGTATCATTAAAAAAAAGAAGAGTGTGTTAAAAACTTAAAATCAATGGGATTAGTACGCTAGAATGAAGAAAAAGTGATCTTTCCAAAAAAAAAATAGTAATAAGAAAATTGATTGTACTCAAATATGAAAATAAAAAAAATTTGCATATATCTTAAATTCAAAATGTTTGGTAACTATATTTTTCATATTTTTGGATATTTAGGCTTTGATCGGTAGAGCATTAGCATTAGCATTATGCTCTACATTATCCAATCACCAATTGTTAGAAAAACATTTAAAGAAGCATCTACTAAATGCTATGCTCTTAAAATGATCTCTAGCTAATGTTCTCATATGAAGCATTTAGAAAATCATTTGCATTTATAATTTATAAAATTAAATAAAATATATAATTAATTTATTTATTTTATTTAATAATATCATAGAATTATTTTTATATCCAAAAAATAAATTTTTGATTTTTAAAATTAATTTACAATAATTTATTTTTTTAAATAGTATTCTACATTTAAAATAAATTTAATTTCTATAAATTAATTTATTTTAAATATGAAAAATTATTTTTAAAAATTAATATTTTAATTATAAAATTTATTTTAAAATAATATTTTTTGATATAAACATAATTTTTAAGTTATTAAATAAAATAAATTAATTATATATCTTTTTAATTTTATATGTTAATATATATATATATATTATAAATATATTCATTTAAATACATATATTATATACTAATTTTTATAATAATTTTAAATATCATACTCATACTGCTCTACCAATCATCCTACTAAACATTTTAGCAAAAACATACAGTTCCTGCAGCATATTGCTTCTATAGCATACTGCTAACGTTAATGCTTTACCAATCAAGACCTAAAGTCATGATTGTATAAGTGATTTACAATTTTTTATTAAGAATTGATTGTACTCAAATATGAAAATATGAAAGATTTGTATATATCTTCAAAATATTTGGTAACTGTACATTTCATATATTATGATATTTGGTCATGATTATACAAGTGATTTATCATTTTTTTTTGCTAAGAAAATTGATCTTACTCAAATATGGAAATAGAAAAGATCTTCATATATCTTCAAAATATTAGATAACGGTACTTTCCATATTTTAGGATAATGATTATCCATAGATTACAATTTCTACTCAGTGTAGAAATAAGAGAAGAGGTTCTAAATCAAAATCGACTAATCTTAGAACATTGAATTACAGGCGTTAAAAACAGTATAAAAAAATTATAGATTACTTATTCTAATAAAAACAGATTAGCTAACAAAACGTATAATTCAATTTTTACAATGTCATCTTCTGTATAATATAAAATCTACTATAACAAAATTTGAAAATTTTATTTAACAAGTTTTAGTTTCCAACAAAATGCTACTACAATTGAGAATATTTTGAATTGTTCCTATTTTCATATTTTTTGGGGTTTGTAGAACTATTTTATTTCATTAATTTTGATAAATACAAAGGACAATAAAGACAAAATTGGTCAAAAAAAAATATAGACAGAAAGAGAACAAAAAGATATTATCTTATAAGTACAAACATGCTAAATTTTTGGTCAATATTTCCACATGAAAAATATTACAATATGGATCAAATTCAACACACGCAATTCAATTTGGATCAATCTGAAAAAAATTCCAAATGAAAAATATTTCATGGTCTATAAATACCGTCTTGGCTCTTGAGTTGCAGCATAGTATAATCAAATTCAAAAAAAAAAAAAAAAAAATCGAAAATCAATTTACGTCTGCGATTTGCGCCTGCCTCTTTTCCTTGTCTCCCGATACGCTACATGTAATTTCTTTTTAAAAGTACTTGGTCCGTTTCCGCGCATGCGTTTTGATTTTCTTAAAATTATATACTATTTGGCAAAGTAGATAATATTAAAAATTGCTTTGGTTGATGTTTTCTGACATATATGTAAATAGGGTCATAAATTTATTCTACCAGTTATCTTCCGACTCAGATTTATTTGCATAATTTTATTAAGTTTATAATATTTTGACATTTATATTTGAATATATATATATAGAGTATATATATGTGGAACGATTATGAAAATATAAATCATTAAAAATGTTAAATTATTCTTTTTTTGTCTTGCACAACAATTTGGAAGTATCAAAATTGTAAACTTGTTTGTTAATACCAGAAAATATATAGACTGGTAAGCAATTCAATGAAAAGTTAATTAAACTTTAGTTGTGATTCATTACTCATATATTTTTATATTTGAGTTTTTACTAAAAACGGTTTAACTTCACCACTCATAATTTTCACATCTCACCAAACCCACAAAAGAATGTGTAGTTTATTCCCGGGACTATACACTATAGATAATGAAATCCAAACCAATGAAATCATTTGATAAACATACTTCTACTTTAAAATTTTCTTCCTTACCAGTTTCTTCTGTAAGCCTCTGAAACCCCCTAAAAATCAAAGCAGTTACCAAGTCATAAATCTCGTCAAGCTTCCTCCTGCATTTTGTTGTTGGTGAATTAGTGAAACCACTCCCGCAGATCACAGAGTATTGAACAAAGAAAAATATCACATACCTCATAACACGGTAATGTGATGCAAAGTACCCCAATGTGCTAACCTGTGAGAAAGAAACCACAAAATCATGATCACACAGAACTCCAAAAAGGTTAAGATATGAGGTTGGTTCAGTGAGATTTAGTTTTAGGTCTTTTAGAGACGTGGAAAAATGGACACAAAATACATTAGAATGATGATGAACTGTGCTTACCTCCAGAAACATACTGAAGCTGCCACTAAAATCAAGGGTTTTAACAAAAGATCGTTAGTAAAAGGTTAAACGCTCGAGAATATAAACTAAAAAGACATGAAAATCTTGAAGCATACGTAGAGTTTACTAATTAAAAGTATATAGTTTTCAAATGGAAATATCTTCCTATAAAGAAAAAAAGGCCAGAAAAAAATATATGAGCAGGAACAATAAAAGATAATAAACACTGCAACGCGATATATCCTGATATATATTGCAACAGTCTGATCCTAGATGTGATGAATTAAGGGAAGCAGTTTTACTTTTTGTCAAATGTCCTTTCTTTGATTTTTCCACCTCTGATTCTATGTTCCTCGCGGTGGGTTTTATCATGAAGTTTCCTCAGTTTCATATTATCATACTTACCCTGCTAAAACTCAAAAATGATAACAATATTGAAAGTGAAAATGTATGATAACAAAAACAAAACCCTTTGGAAGAAGAAAACGCACAGATGAACAATAAGTTCCCTTACAACAACCAAATGGTTCAGAGAATGCAAGAGATCCAACGGAAACCTTCAGTTTTTCGAGGTTTTTCCTTCCCCATTCAAGACCTTGTTAGCAAGCCTTATGTCTCTCTCTGGATCATAAGTGCACAAAATCACGTCGAAAAAATCAGATGTTAAATGCACAAAATCACGTCGAACAAATCAGATGTTTATATCATGTTTAGACGTTTATATCATGTTTAGAGACAAAACAAAACAAAACACTATAATTTTAGTGCTTTTGAATCAAATATTTTTACCATGATACCATCAGAGTTCAGAGGAGATCACATCAATTTGATCTTTGCCGTAAATCTCTTTGTAACTTATCGTGATTCTCCTTCTTTAGCTCTTGTTTCTTTTTTTTTTTTTTTGAAACGCCTATAACCGCTTTCTCATATGTTCCCCATCTTACAACTACGAAAAACAAAATTCCAATTTCCAGAATCATAAATACAGAAATAGGATTTCTAAGAGAACCACACAAAAGTCGAATTCGAGAATAAGAGTTCACAAGCCTGAAGTTTAAAAAAAAAGTGACTCTTGGGTATGGTAAAGGTTTTGTAGAGAAGGAGAGAAGAAAGGAAGAGGAATCAATGAGCGGACTCTTGGATAGGAAATCAAAAGTTCAGAATACGTTTTGCAGAGAAACTGAGAAGAAAGAAAAAGGAATCGATTTTGCCGAATAAAATTGAAGTTCAGTATGTTAATGTGTTGACCTAATGACATGTCATAAAACTTGTGTTTGATTGGTCTGAATTTCCAATCCACGTGGACGCGTTTAGAGAGGTTGATATCCTGCTTTTAGTATTGTTAGATTAGATTAGATATATATCCCATATCTATATGTATATGACTATTTCATACGTATAAATAATTCATTTTGTTTTATTTTATCTTTTTCTAGGTCAAGCCATAATGAGAATCCCACTCAAAACGAAAACCTTGTGGAACAAGGACGATGTGTCTTTAACAAATGATAATGACAATACTTATTCGGGCAAATTATGGTAGGAACTCCGGGTCAGCCTTTCAACGTGTTGTTTGACACCGGGAGTTTCGACCTGTGGGTTCCTTCTTTAGAATGGCCTAAACCGCGAGGCAAAAAGTATAGATCAAGCGCATCAAAGACTTACAAACGCGATGGTAAGCTGAATAATTTTCCATAAATATGATACATGTATATAGCTATATATATAATTGGTGGGTTTTGTGCCTGTGAATTTTAAATCTATCTGCTATATATATACAGGGACGAAAAAAGAAATCAGATACGGAGCAGGTTCTCTGAAGGGGTTCATGAGCAACGATGCGGTCGAGATAGGCGGGTTACGCATCAAGCAGCAAGCGTTCATCGAGGCAACTGAAGCTCCGGGGTAAACGGATTTACCAAAGGCCGTGGGATGGCATATTTGGACTTTCAGGCCTATCGAAATCAACCATCACAGGAGCTCGTCCCATCTGGAGAACGATGATGGATGAAGGGGTGGTTACAAAGAAAGTGTTCTCGATATGGCTTCGACGGTACAGTGATTCTGGTGAAAACGGTGGAGAAATAGTCTTTGGAGGTATAGACCAAGAGCACTTCACCGGAGCTCATACCTACGTTGATGCTGAAGGGCCGCATAACACCTTCAAGGTGCACTCCTTTTTTGTGGGCAAAATTGACACGAAAGTTTGCTCCAAGGGATGCAAAGTTCTTGTGGACTCGGGGAGTACATACATTCGTGGTCCACCGGTAAGTCTTTCTGTTTTAATTAATTATCTCTCATCATTTCATTTGTTAAATTAAATTTTAACCCTTTTCTCCATAATTGTAATTCTTAGAATTTGATCGTCAAAATTAATAAGCAAATCGGAATAGCAGCAGACTGCTCTAATTATGACAAGCTGTCTGAAGTTATAAGCTTCACAATAGCCGCAAAGACTTTTACCCTCACACCACGCGATGTAAGTCGCCAGACAATACACATATATATTCTTATTTTTCCTTTCACTATTTTCTTTACTTATTTTCTATAAAAAAAATCCTAGTACATTGAGAGAAAGAATGGGAAATGCAAGAGTGTATTCCCGGATGGTACGACTGATTTATGGTAAGTTTTTCATCTTTAATATCTTTTAGTATATATCTTTTACTTCGTCTTTTTAAAAAGAAAATCTTTAAAATTATGAGAAATTTGCCCCAATATACACAAAATTATTTTAAATTCACTAACTAACTAAAAACATCTTCTCTCTCCTATTTTCTCTTCCAATCTCTCTCTACTATTTCTCCAAAATTTTAATTTTTCTTATTTTTTGATTATTTGGCAAATATGCCCTAAAATTATTTATGTGTGTTTTTGATTGTGTAGGCAACTTGGCACGCCATTAATTCGAGCATTTCATACTGTTTGGGACTACCAGACTCCAGGAACTATTAAAGTCGGATTCGCCAAGTCCAAATAATTTATCTTATTATCTCCTACCCTCTGGTGGTATCATGATACATACTCTATAAATTATTAATTAAAATAAAAAGAAAAATTGGCAATATTTCTCTTGTAGTTTCTTTTCGGTTCATTAAATCAAGAGAAGTATGAACTTATTATCAAGAGATGTATAACTATTACTATTGCTTTTATATTTTAAACTTATTTATTATCATAATTTATTATATTTTGATGATTTTTTGCTTTTTTCATATTTTATCAAATATTTTTTTAATATTATATTTTACATTTTTATATTATTTTATCACTTAAAATATTTTATCTAGATTGTATATATTTTAATAACATATATAAGTGATGAAGATATTCACAATCACCTATATAATTTTATATTAAGTTTTTACTATTATAGTTTTGTCTCTTTGCTAAATTTAATGTATATACAATTTTGGATATATTTTTGTTGGTATATATATTTATTATATTTCATAGTAAAATTTTAAAATGTTTGTTTTGAACCTCTAAAATGTTAGGCGCTGACTATTTAAGACTACCAGACTCTAGGAACTGTTAATTTGGATTCGCCAAGTCGACTTAATTTCTCTTATTATCTCCGTCTTGTGTTATTATGAGACATACTATATATTTTATTAATTAAAAAGTATCAAATATGTTTTATCTATTAGTTTTTTTTCAGTTCGTTAAATCAAGAGATGTAAGAACTAACTATAAACTACCTACAAAAGAATAAACATCATTTTATTATAATATTAAAGAAGAGATGTAAGAACTAATTATAAGAACATCTTTATGGAGGATATCAAAATGGGTTTCTTTCTATTAAACAAGCAAAAAATAATTAAAGTAGGTAAAATAGAACGAGACGAGTTTTTTTTCATGAAGAAACCCAAAAAAAATCTATAGCACTTGTCTTTATATTCATTGTTTAAACTCTTATTTCATTTAAATTTTAATAACATAATTATATTATATTAAAAATATTACATTAATATTAGTGAGATACCCATATAGATATCCACCAATGATTGCTCTAAATTTTTTTAAGTTTAAAATAGTAATATTGGTAAAGTTCTTAAAATCAATATCTAAATCCACAAATAATAATAATTTAATATAATATATATTTATTTAAATTTATGATGAACCACTTAAATCATGACAAATGGGGAGCTGCAAAGCATGAGGCTATTTTGGTTAGGTTGGGAAGGAAGTGAGTGATGGTTGTATCTCTGTAATTTAAATCAAAAGCCACAACCTCTAAATGCACTAACTTCCTTACTTGAGAATCTGTACAGCAAGAGGTAGTATCTACTAATAAATTATTAGATACTAAATCATTTTTGTATATATCTGAGAGTCGCAGAATCTTCCCACCGGGCTTTAATGGTCGAATGACAAAACTTGCTTTATCTTTGAAGTCGAAGATCCTTTGTTAAGAGTTTATTCGTTTAATCTATACAAATTTCTTAGTCATTGATCTTATGAGTGAGATGATCATGAAGAGTAACGAATCCGAAGTAACGTTGATTTTAGTAATATTTTAATCAGTTTGTAATTGTTTAACAATTTATATATATATATATATATATATATATATATATATATATATATATATTTGTAATTCGCTTATATATTACGTATGATGTTGATATTTTTTCCTTCTAAATTATAAACTTAATATATGCATGCAGGCATCCTGATTTTCTTTCTTTTTAATCAAATATCAAACTAGGATTTTTTTTCTTTATAAAAATTACTTGTTTAAACAAATTAAAGAATTACTTACTGTCTACACATTTCTTATGGACATGCATCCAAATTATGATTTCCAAATATATTATTAAATTAAGAAAGAATATATTTTTCTTTTGAAAAAAATTGATTACCGTGAGATATTACATTTTGTATAGATTGGAGTAGTATACATGCTCAAAGTAATATAAAGAGACGGAGCTCTCAAATGTAATGACCCAAAAAAAAAGAGATAGAGCTTTGTAATTTCTAAAATTTATCAAGTAGTGAGTTGTGGTGAGATGGAACCAAGCATGTGGTCAAAGCTCCCTTCAGATCTCATGCAGTTAGTTTTTGAACGTCTTAGTTTTGCAGATTTTCAAAGGGCTAAATCTGTTTGTTCATCTTGGCACTATGCATCCAAACAATCTTCACCAAACAATCAAAACCCATGGTTGATTCTATTTCCAGAAAAAGGTAAAGATTACTGCCTCTTGTTTAATCCCAAGGAAAAAGAAGACAAGTTATATAGAATTCAAAATCTAGGTGTCAACTTTGCAAATAGTAATTGCTTGGCTACTTATGGAAGTTGTCCCTTGATGCAAGACGATCATCAATACAATATAATATACATTTTGAATATATTCACCTGTGAGAAGATCGATCTCAACTTGACATTGAGGAGACTGAAAATGATATGTTTCTTGTAAGATTCGATAACAACAGTTATGTTTTATTCTGGTTCGACGAGAAAACCAAAGATTATGTGGTTATGTGGATAATCCAACTCCGATTTTTGGTATATTCCAGAAAAGGTGATAAATTTTGGAAACAAATTGAGATTTTTGACTTTTTTGCTGACATGCTATACAAAGATCATAATCTTTATTTGTATACTAGTTGGTCTCGTGATGTCAAAGTCTTGGATTTTTCTCAAGACATTCCGCGACAAATCTTTGAGACGCAAGTTAACTATGATGATATGGGAAAGTGGTGTTTTAATGCTCATATATGTAGGATCAAGAATGAAAATCTTGTAGTCAGAGTGACTGGTGAAGTTCTGAGGGTTAAGAGCATAGTTTCGTACAATTCTGATGTTTGGTACTTCCGCATCTACAAGTTGGATTCATCAAATAGTGAGTGGGAGAAATTTGATTCTTTGGGAGAGCAAGAAGCGATAATTTTGGATCTTGGTATCACCGTGCATGCCAACACCATCCAAGAAATCGATGGAAATTCAATATATTTCAGTGGCAATCATAATAACTATTGTGATTCTGTTTTGGATCATTTTTGGAGTGAAAAAGATATACTTATCTTCAATCTTGGCACACAAGAAATTAAAAGACCACATCCAAGTATCTTTTCGTCCATTCAATTATCTAATGCTCAATGGTCTGTCCCAAATTTCAAACAAATGTGATTGGGAATCTCAACTCTATTAGTGTACCTTTTCAATTATTTTGCAAGTGAGAGCGTTAAATTTACCATGTTCACCTATGAGAAGATCGATCTGCCTTCTGCTTTATCTATATATTCAGCTCTCTCTGTTTCGTTTTTTCTAGGAGATTTAAAATGAGTTTTGGATTACTCTATGGGTTGTTGTAGTCTCAATTTCAAACATATTTATCTTCCTGCTATAATTTTCTCATATACATCATCTTGGATTTGGTTTGTGCTATGTGCAACGTCTTAGTTATCAAATCTTAAGTTTATGGTTGTTAAATTACAATTGTGAGTTTATTTAGTTGGTTTATGTGTTGAATGTGTCTGTGAGTAAACGCCATCAGCATTTTGGCGATGAAATTTATGTGCTTTGAGATAAACGAGCTTTCTTAGTTGAGACCTGTAACGAATGCATGCTCTGTTTAGGGACATGGTCTTAAAAATATCTTTTTTTTTTCTCAAGTATGTTTTGATGTCCTGAACACAACACCCTCCTGTTGGAACACAATTTTTCAAACCGAAAACATTACCTTAAACACCCTAACCCAAAACAATACCCTCAACCGAGAAATCCCCATCATGTAGCTTCACCCAGTTCCCATGCACCACATGACATATAGATATGCTTGTATAGATATGCATAATAGAGAAGAAGATGGTGTTAAAAACTTAAAATCATTGGGATTCTTACGCTAGAACGAACTGATATTTCAAACCAGGACTTGTGGTTTGGTGGTGATTAATTTGAGGTCAAAGTCCAATACGGTGAAACCATCCGGGTTTAAGTCCCGGCCACTGTGAAATTAACATTTCAGCATTACCAGAAACATGAGATATGTGGGCAGAAAACATAGCCTACTAACACATGGCTAGTTTTCACCCACTTTTATGGGGACCAGGATACCACTATATAATTTAAAAAAAAAATAGAATCGATATTTCAAAAAAAATGTTAAGAAAATCGATTAAAAATATGGAATATGAAAGATTTGCATATATCTTCGAAATGTTTGGTAACTATAATTTCCATATTTTATGATATTTGGTCATGATTATACAAGTGGTTTTTCAATTTTTTTTTGTTAACAAAAAATGACTCAAATATGGAAATAGAAAAGATTTGTATATATCTTCAAAATATTTGGTAAGTGTACTTTCCATATTTTAAGATATTTGGTTATGATTATCCATGGATTACAAATTCTACTCAGTCTAGAAACAAGATAAGAGGTTCGAACTCAAAATTAACTAATCTTAGAACATTGAGATGTTTGTAGATTGCATATTCCTACAAATTTACAGTGATAAGTTAAGAATATAATACATTAAAAAAATGAAAGCTTTGAGATATATAGATTACTTATACTAATATAAGTATATTATCTAACAAAATATTCATTTTTTTCTGTGTCATTTTTGTAGAATATAAAATTTATAATGCGTGGAACAAAATTTTAAATTTTTATTGAACAAGTTTTAGTTTTTGACAAAATACTAATACATTGACATGAGTTTTTGTTTTGAATTGTTCCTATTTTTCGTAATTTTTTGTTTTGTAAAACTATTTGTTTCATTATCTTTGATAAGAGAAATGACAAAAAGACAAAATTGGTCAAATAAATAAAGACAAAAATAGGATAAAATAATATTATTCTATAAGTACAAACATGCAAAATTTTTGGTCTACATTTCCAAATGAAAAATATACTAAGTGTTCAACTATCCTCTCTCCCCTCTCGGTTTCTGTTTCTATAAATACGGTCTTAACTCTTGAGTTGCAGCATAGCATAGTTAAATTTTGAAAAGAAAAAAAAACAGAAGAAAGAGAGAAACCATGACTATTAGCTTAAGGTTTATTATAGCTGCTGGTCTTATTCTTTTCCTTGTCTCTCGATATGCTACAGGTAGTTTTTTCTTAAAACAATATTTGATATATGTGTGTGTATATGATATTTCACATGTATAAATAATTCATTTCTTTTGCTAGGTCAAGCCATGATGAGAATCCCACTGAAAAGTACGAAAACTTTGTGGAGCAAGGACGATGTAACTTTAACAAATGTTAATGACAATACTTACTTCGGGCAAATTATGGTAGGAACTCCGGGTCAGCCTTTCAACGTGTTGTTTGACACCGGGAGTTTCGACCTGTGGGTTCCTTCTTTAAAATGGCCTAAACCGGGAAGCAAAAGGTATAGATCAAGCGCATCAAAAACTTATAAACCCAATGGTAAGCTGTATAATATTCCGTAAATACGATTATCGTGTAATATTTTATGCATGTATAGTTATATATAATCGGTGGGTTTTGTGTCTGTGAATTTTAAACCTATCTATTATATATATACAGGGAAGAAAGCAGAAATCAGATACGGAACAGGTTCTCTGAAGGGGTTCATGAGCAACGATGCGGTAGAGATAGGCGGGTTACGCATCAAGCAGCAAGCATTCATCGAGGCAACTGAAGCTCCGGGTAGACGGATTTACGAAAGGCCATGGGATGGCATATTTGGACTTTCAGGCCTATCGAAATCGACCATCACAGGAGCTCGTCCCGTCTGGAGAACGATGATGGATGAAGGGTTGGTTACAAAGAAAGTGTTCTCGATATGGCTTCGACGGTACAGTGATTCTGCTGAAGATGGTGGGGAGATAGTATTTGGAGGTATAGACCAAGAGCACTTTACGGGAGCTCATACCTACGTTGATGCTGAAGGGCCGCTTAACAAATTTATGATGTACTCCTTTTTTGTGGGCAAAATTGACACAAAAGTTTGCTCCAAGGGATGCAAAGTTGTTGTGGACTCGGGGAGTACATACATTCGTGGTCCACCGGTAAGTCTTTCTTTTTTAATTAATTATCTCTCATCATTTCATTTGTTAAATTAAATTTTAACCCTTTTCTCCGTAATTGTAATTCTTAGAATTTGATCGTCAAGATTAATAAGCAAATCGGAGTAGCAGCAGACTGCTCTAATTATGACAAGCTGTCTGAAGTTATAAGTTTCACAATAGCTGCAAAGACTTTTACCCTCATACCACGCGATGTAAGTCGCCAGACAATACACGTATATATTACTACTATTTTTCCTTTCACTATTCTTTTTACTTATTTTATATAAAATATCCTAGTACATTGAGAGAAAGAATGGGAAATGCAAGAGTGTATTCGCGGATGCAGTAACTGATTTCTGGTAAGTTTTTCATATTTAATTTTTTAGTATATATCTTTAACTTCGTCTTTTTTAAAAAGAAAAACTCTTTAAAATTATTTCTGTGGTTTTTGATTGTGTAGGCAACTTGGCACGCCATTCATTCGAGCATTTCATACTGTTTGGGACTACCAGACTCCAGGAACTGTTAAAGTCGGATTCGCCAAGTCCAAATAATTTCTCTTATTATCTCCCACCCTCTGGTGGTATACTCTATAATTTATTAAATTAAAATAAAAAAGAAATATCGGCAATATTTCTCTTGTATTTTCTTTTCGGTTGTTAAATCAAGAGATGTATGAACTTATTATAAACTACTTACAAGAGAGTATAAAACTATTGCTATTATTATGCTGCGTGGCAATTACGACTAGATTTTAATCCGACTAAATTACACTTAACTTCTTTCATTATTAATCCTGGACATTAATTACTTGTATGAACATTTATTATTTCGAGTACATCTCTCGATCGCCATTAATTTCTGATTGCTTTAAGCAGTTTGTATCTTCATTTCTTTACACTCAACAAACTAACTTAACCCTGCTTTTAAAATAAAAATACAGTGATTCAGAAAAGAAAAAAATTACTATGTCTAGTAAAGTTTGAAATGATAAATAAATATGCCACGTAGAAACATGCAACAATTTCACGGAAAAACCATCCAAGTTGGTATACACGATTTATATCATATATGAGATCACAAGAACAATTTATATAATTCAATTTACTTTTCCGTCTGCAGTTAAAGTTTTTAAATGAGAAAATAAATATTAATTGTTCATCTCTCCTCTACCATCTCCGTTTCTATTTCCTCTCTTGATTTGCAAGCATAGCATAATCAAATTTTAAAACAGAAGAAAGAGAGAAACCAGCTTAAAGTTTAGAGAAGGATTTCACCCAAAAAAAAATTAGAGCAGGATTATTGGTTAGAAATAGTGACCGTTTCTAAAACAAGAAATTGATAATATATTATATTTGTCTAGTTTGATTTAAAATTTTAAAATGATTTGAAATGTTAGTGGACTGACATCTATTCTTGGAAGTTCTCAGCCTCAACTGATTTTTAAAGGTTATGTAATGAGAACTTTTTTCTATTCGTTCTCTTATTTTAATTTTTTTTTTAAATGATGAGAACTTTTCTCTATATACTATTGGTAGAATATTTTTATAGTTGTTGTTCTTATTCTTTTCCTTGTCTCTTAATACGTTTAAGATAATTAAAAATAAACTAAATTAATATATATGACTATTTCATTTGTATTAGTAATCTTTTTCTTTTATTTTAATTTTTTGCTAGCTCAAGCCTTAGTGAGAATCCCCCTCTAAACGAAAACTTTGTCGATCAAGGACGATGTGTCTTTAACAAATGATAACGATTAAACTTACTTCAGGCAAATGAAGGTAGGAATTCTGGTTGAGCATGTGTTGTTTGACACTAGGAGTAGCCAGCAGTAGCTGCGTCAAATGGGCCACGGAGGCCAAGAGAAAAAAGACTTTCCGGACATATCCTCCATCGACATGGCGAACACCATCTATCGGTGGTAAGCTGTATAAATTTCCGTAAATATGATTATTGTATAATTTTATGTACGTATAGTTATATATATATATATATATATATATATATATATAAATAATTTGGGGGTTTTGTGTGTGTGAATTTTTAACCAAGTATATTTTACTTCTATATTTTCAGTAAACTAACTAATTAATAATTATTATTTATATTTATTTAGTTTAATCTGTTTTGCATAATATTTATTTTATGATATTTTATATTTTGAATTTATTCATTATTGTAATTTTAGTATATTTGATGATTTTTTGCTCTTTTCATATTTTTATCAAATATTTTTCTTTAATATTGTATTCTTACATTTGTTATATTAGTTTATCACTTGAAATTTCGCATCTACATTTAATATATTTAAATTAACATATATAAATGATGAAGATATTCACAATCACCTATATAATTTTATATTAAATTTTTACTATTCTAGTTTTGTCTCTTTGCTAAAACTAATGTATATAAATTATATTTTCATAAATGTTTTATAGGGAGGAAAATAGAAATCAGATATGGAGCAAGTTCTCTGAAGGGGTCCATAAGCAAAAAAATGGCCGAGATCAGCGGGTTACGCATCAGGCAGTAACCGTTCATCGAGGCAACTGAAGCTCCAAGTAGACGGATTTACGAAAGGCCATGGGATGGCATATTTGGACTTTCAGGCCTATTCAAATCGTCGTTACAGGAACTCGTCCCATCTGGAGAACGATGATGGAGCAAGGGGTAGTTACAACGAAAGTGTTCTCGATATGGCTTCGACGGTACAGTGATTCTGGTAAATGTGTGGAAATAGTCTTTGGAGGTACAGACCAAGAGCACTTCACAGGAGCCCATACCTACTTTGAAGCTGAAGGGCCACATAACATCTTCAAGTTGTACTCCTTTTTGTGGGCAAAATTGACACCAAAGTTTGTTCCAATGGATGCAAAGTTCTTGTGGACTCGGGGAGTACATACATTCGTGGTCCACCGGTAAGTCTTTATGTACTAGGCAGACCATACATTCGAGCATTTCATACTGTTTTCAGAGCTGTGCTCAATGCCTTAAAGAAAAAAAGGTTGATGCATGCTCCCAATCATTTTTCACATGACAAATTTTAAGAGTTCCGACATTTATTTTTTACTTTACTCAAATAGTTAAACAAGTATATTTTACTTCTATATTTATATTAGTTAACTAACTAATAATAAATATTGATATTTATTTCGTTTAATCTGTTTGAAATACTATTTATTTTATGAAATTTATATTTTTAATTTATTTATTATTATAATTTCATTATATTTTGCTGATTTTTTGCTTTTTCATATTTTTATCAATATATTTATTAATATTGTATTTTTACATTTGTTATATTAGTTTATCAATTGAAATTTCACATCTACATTTTATATATTTAAATTAACATATATAAATGATTAAGATATTCACATCACCTATATAATTTTATATTAACTTTATTATTATAGTTTTGTCTATTTGCTAATATTAATGTATATAAAAATTTTGGATATTTTTTGTTGGTTTATATTAATTATATTTTCATAAACATTTTAAAATATATTTTTTGAGCCTATAAAATACTAGGCAAGAGGATGACCGTTTATGACTACCAGACTGGTAAAGTTGGATTCATCAAGTCGACTTAATTTTTCTTATTATCCCGACTAGTGTTATTATTATACATACTTTATATTTTATTAATCAAAAACCTATCAACTATGATTCTCTCGGTAGTTTTTTCAGTTCGTTAAATCAAGAGACGTAAGAGCAACCTGAGAAACTCTTTTTGTTTCTAAAAATTTGATATTCTGTTGTTATTATTAGATTTAATTTATTTTAAATAGATAGACTAATAGATGAGAAGCAAATGATTTTGAATATTAGAAATATATGAAAAATATTTTTACCCCGAACCTTTGTGTCTTCTCTCTCCTAATTTTTGTATTTTTTCTAAAATTATTAGATACCCACTATACAACTCACAGTTGGAAAAAGCTCTAAAAACTATTTATAAACTAATTACAAGAGTAAACATCATTTTGTTATAATATCAAAAGAAAAGATGTAAGAACTAATTACTTCTATCTATAATTTTCTAATGTCACAAGTAATGATTTGTGATGAACAGGGCTGATATCTTGCATATTTACATTGTTTTAATTATCCTTTCTTGTGCACATTGGTCTTTTGGAATAGCATTTACACATGTTTATGTTGCATTTCCATGCATTAGTCCTTATCAGGTGTTGGAGGGAGTTTCATGATGAACTCTGTGCCCCAAGGAGTGTTTTGATGCCCAAAGAATGTAGATGAGTCGTTGAAGGATCCTAGCGGCCAGGCGTAGCGGCAAAGGCTGGTCGCTACAGAAGATAAGTACCGTAGCGGGCATGTGTAGCGGGATGTAGAGGCCGCTATATTTGAAGCGCCTTCTACAGCGGCCAGACATAGCGACTTTACGAGGTCGCTATGCGTTCAAGACTTCTAAAATTTCCCAAGTATCCTAGCGGCCACACGTAGCGGGCATGACAAGTCGCTACAGAGCGTAGTGACCTCTGGTAGCGACCTTTTCTGGTCACTACGGAGAAAAATATCTATGTTTTTGTGGGTTAACCCAGGTTTGTTGGGTTAACCCAGCTCGTTTTTAGACATCTATAAACACCTTTAAGACCTAATCTGAGGAGATATCAATTTTTCTCTCAAGAACATTGCCTCCTTTGTAAAAAGCTTGAATCTTTATATCATAATCTAAGGATGTTCTTCATATTATATCTTGTTTCTCCTTCTCATAAACATGATGAGCCTTGAATCCATCATGGGTTTGAGGTTTCTCATGGAGATTAGAGAGTAGACACTCCTTGGATTCATGGGTTAAGGTAGATTAGGGTGATTAAGTGTAGATTTAGGGTGTTTTATTGTAGATCCTTCATATTTCTTGCTTGTTGAGTGATTTTAATGCTATTTTAGAGTTGGCCTCTCTAAAATTGAGCTCTAGACATTTCATACCCGAAAGGTACTTGATGAAATGTCTGAACCAACTCTCCTAAGCTTTTAACACTCTTTACCAAAGAGATTTGTTGTTAAAGGTGTTAAGATGGCTAATAGACTTGATTTTAATGATTGCTTAGATAATATTCAACCAAAGAGATTTGATGCTTGAGTTATCTTAGTGAATGAACATCCATCTAGAGATAGAGTTTGTTTAGGATTGTGTCTAGGTCTAAGGTTGATAGATTGATTGAATGTTGCCACCTTTAGATTGAACCTTGATCACTTTATATCAATTATCCTTACCATGGATCCATCCTTAGTATTTGATTGAATTCTTGCACTTATTTCTTGATTGGATTTGAGATCACCTTGTTTATATTTCTAGGATATTAGTTTGTTACAAATCATCTATCTTCTTGTTTGCTTAGATTAGTAAGGTTTGTGTATTCTTGGTGTTATAGATCATTAGTTCCCTGTGGATTCGATCCTAAAATGCTACAATGACATACCATTCGATTGTGGTATTGTTGGCACATTAGGTTAATTGGTGTGTGCTTAAACGCGTAATCAATTTGGCGCCGTTGCCGGGGAACTAAGTAGATTTGTCATTAAGATTTCAAACTTTCTTGAGATTAAGCTTTATTTTCTTATGCTTTGTTTTGCTTTTGTATAGCTACTAACCTCTTCTTCTAGCTTTTGTTATTTGTAGAGATGGCTTCAAGCTACTCTGAGAAGCCACAAGAAGAGGAAGAGACATTTGAAGATCGCATTGAAGATCATCCATATGTGAAGCCACCACCCTTTGATATACGCATACTCACACCAGATCAGAGAGTAGAGTTACACCGGCTTCAGAGAACGAAATAGTATTGGGGCAAGCCAATAAGACACCTAGCACAAATGGTCCGGATACACCTTATTAGGGATAGAGCAGAGTTTGAAGGAAGAGATGTTAACCAGTATGAGTTTGATGCTGCTTGTGCCCTTGATGAGGTAATGTATTGGGTTCCACCACCCCAGCTGGAAGGTACAGGCATTTCCACTTTGGAACTTAAACTTGAGGAAATTTGCTTGCCTTGTGGTGAGGATAACGCCCCTGATCTTGATTCTCTTGTGCTCATAAATGAATGTCTTGATCTGATATGTGAAACTAAGAAACTAGATGAGTCGAGAATAGAAAAGCTTGTTAGAGATCATATTGAAGTTTGTTTTGACAACTTTTGCTGCTTGAGAATTCTAGACCTCTTATTGAACTTGCTGATTTAGGGGATGAACTTGATGTGGATAAGCTCTTGCTTGAGATAGAAAACCCCCATGCTGAAAACTATCATGAGAATGTGAACATTGTG
>NC_027750.1:2741090-2812162 GCF_000695525.1 Brassica oleracea var. oleracea | reverse complement strand
ATAAAAAAAAAAAAAGGAAAAAGAAACAATAGTTGAGTGGGGGAAAAGAAAAGAAGAGAGCTAAGTCTAAAATTTTAAATTCAAAAGAACAGGTCCCTAGTTAGTTAAATCAAAGGAAAGAAAGAAAGGAATTGTAGAACTTAAAGCTACTTAAGAAAAGGGTAGAATGATGAGAACAAGCATTGTATGCATGAATTGCTCCTTTTCTTAGATAAATTTTGCATAATGATCTTGCTCATATTCTTGAGTGTGAGCCACTATAAATGATGCAATTGAAACCCATTTTTCTTCACACTAGACCACTCTTTCTCACCAAACCAAATGATTGAGATCAACTATCCATTTGCAAGAATTCACCTTGTGTGTGTGTGTGTGTGAATGAATGTGAGAGTTGACTAAGGAACTTGTTGGTTGGATGAAAATGAGCCTTGTGTAGAGATAAAAGAGTCTTAATAGGCCTTGAGAAACTAGAGTGCACTAGAGAGTTGCTCATGCTATTTGCTATGTTTCTTTTAGGATTTTAGGTTGAAGGCTAGAAAGTGTCTCTTTTGGTTATGTGTTTCCATTTTCAATTCTCTCCTCTTTAATTGATCTTGAATGTTTACTTGAGGACAAGTAAATAACAAGTTTGGGGGAGTTGATATCTACCATATTTACATTGTTTTAATTATCCTTTCTTGTGCACATTGGTCTTTTGGAATAGCATTTACACAGGAATAGCATTTACATATGTTTAGGTTGCATTTCCATGCATTAGTCCTTATCAGGTGTTGGAGGGAGTTTCATGATGAACTTTGTGCCCGAATGAGTGTTTTGATGCCAAAAGAATGAAGATGAGTCGTTGAAGGCTCCTAGCGGCCAGGCGTAGCGGCAAAAGATGGTCGCTACAGAAGATAGAGCTGAGGCGCCTAAGTACCGTAGCGGGAGTGTGTAGCGGGTTAGAGAGACCGCTAGAGTTGAAGCGCCTTCTATAGCGGTCTGCCGTAGCGGCATCATGAGGTCGCTATGCGTTCAGGACTTCAAGCGCCTTCTACAGCGGCCAGCCATAGCGCCTTCATGAGGTCGCTATGAGTTCAAGAATGCGAAAAAAATCGTCTAAGTATCCTAGGCCGTGCCTGACATTTGCCAAACTAGAAGCAAGAAAAAAAAAATTGGCCCCATAAGTAAATAAAGAGACTGAATGAAACTAACAGATTGAAAGTAATAGATTAACAAAACTCTCCCAGTGTAATCGTAGATGATGTTGGAGAAACAAAAGACTTTGTGGCTTTGTTAATTGAGAGTTAAGAAAATAATTAAAACACAATCGATTTTTTTTGTCAGTATCGGAAAACAATTGATTAGGTTTTGGTAACTGGTTTTATTTTTCTTTTTAGGAATCTATATAGTTAATGCTGATCATTAACCAATTTCCTTTTTAATTTTTTCCTTTTTTAATAAGTAAAGTTAGTTTTTCTTTATTTTCGTTTATTAAAAAGTACTAACTATAAACAAAACATTAGACTAGGCATTCGAACCAGGGCATTTGAAGAAGACTAGCTAACAGCTGCTTACACCATCTCCGCTACATAATTATTTTGAAAATTAGCCCCAAAATTAATTTAAAACTTGTTAGCCCTCAAGCAAATACTTGATTAGCCTAGGCACGGCCCTGGTGACGAGATGGATTCTCCTAACAACAAAGAAACTCAGATTCAGAATCTGAATAACCATAATAATGGGAATAATTTAAAATTTTACTCCACGGGATTAGCATATTAGCATTTTTTTTAGATGAATGTGATTTTGGACATTGGTTACGTCAAATCTATTCACTAACATTACATGTAGTACCATATAAATTGATTTTTTTCGTTACAAAAATGGTTTAAACATGTCTCATCTACTTTTTTTTTGAACAACCAAAACATTCCATTCATAAGATTAAATGCGAAGCATAGAGTTTGCGGATACAAGGCAGATTTCGCTAGAGCGTCTGCAGCATAGTTTGATTCTCGAGGGACATAAACAAAAGAAATAGACAAGAAAGATGATGATATATTCTCGATATCCAAGTTGATTCCGTAGAGCTCCACCGGATGTTGTTTCGAGATGAGTGCTTTGATAAGCACCTGATTATCTGATTTGAGACAGATATTGGATAGATGAAGGGCCCTAGCTTGCAGAAGTGCTTCCCGTACCGCTAGTGCTTCGGCCATCAGGGGTGAGGCGAGGAAGAGTTCCGTTGAGGTGCCTTCTCTCGTTTCTCCAGTCCGCTGGTCGTTGCTGATCCAGCCGCACCCTGCAATCCTATCTTGAGATCTCCAAGCTGCATTCGTAATCAGAGAGATAGCCCCAGTCCCATTGTTAACGTCTAGGTTGTTCCTTCTGTGTTGGCCTTTTGTTATGTGTGTATGTGCTTCCTGCCATTCCCTTGCTAACCGCATTGCATTACAGATGACATCACTTGGGTTTAGTGTTCTGTTGTCCAAATACACCAGCAGACCCATGTCTCATCTTCTTGACTCTGCTTTTGAAGTTGTAGACTTGTGAAAATCGATCATACTAAGAAACGAAAGGGCATACATATTGGCCCAGTATTTTAAGTCACCCTAGCCCAATAACGGCCCAATAAGTCATTCAATCTTTCAACATCCTCCCAAGTCAAATCTCCAACGTTTGCCACTTTGATGGATTCTCAACCTCCGGCGAACGGGTCCTCCCCGTCGACGATCGGAGGAGACCTTTGGAATCGCGTCGCCTCCTTGATTCCAACTTCCAATTCCATTTTCCCCGGAAAATTCTCCAGTCTCTATCGCCAAACCTTCGCCAAGAAACGACATGTCTCTTTTCCTCTTCCTCTGCCGTCTGACTTCCCATGCTCCTCTACGTAAGGTTCATCTCATCTTCTCTGATTGATCGTTGCAATCTGATACTGTTTTTTTGACTTTTGTTTGATTATCTTCAGCAACATCTCGGCGGATACGTCTAGTGTTTACGTTGCGTTGGAGGAGATAATGGCCGACGTTCTCTCGAACTTGCATGATATCCAGAAGAGTTTGGAGTTTTGGCAATCTAGAGCTGAGGTGAAATCAATCAATACATGTCTTTCACTTGATTATGTTTGTAAAACGACGTTTTTTGGGATCGTTTTGAGTACTACAGGGCTCTAATGCTCGGAAAGCTTACTTCATGGTTTTTGAGAGAGGACCTGTAGCTTTTGTTGATGAGAGTGTGAAGCTCGTCCGCAAAGGTCTTAGTGAGGATTCTGCTATGCAGCATCTTTGTCAGTCGTCTTCGTCTCACATGTTTAATAGGACGAGGGTTTTGATGGAGTTGAGATCTTCACTAGCTTCCTTTCTTGCTCAGGTTTATCATCAATCAAAAATTTTCATTGTGAAGTTATGTGCTTGTGACTCACTACTTTCAATGGGTTTTCTTTAGCTTTATGTTGAGTTGGATAAGCGTGGTGAAGATCTTTTGAAGAATCCGAAGAAGTCACTGCCGTCGTTGTTGGTTGTTGTTGATCGATTGTTTTTGAATTTGGAGGGCTCTTTCAGCCATTTACATGCTGCGCGTGAGGTAAAACACCCTGGTTTCTCTACTTGCTTGATTTTTACTTTGATTTTACTGACTTGTATCACATTTACAGTCTGATTCTTCTATTGATGGAAGTTACTCAATGCCTCTTGTGTTTGATCGACTGCCGGAGGTTAACGAAGAGGGATCCCAGTGGACTGATTGTGAACTTACGGATGCGATCAATCTGGTTCATAAGAATTTGGAGAAACTTAACTCATACTTATCAGTTATGGTAGGTGTGGATGTAGTTTATTTTATAGTTGCCACAGCCATGTAATGACGAATATCTTTATTTGAAAACAACTCTTTAAGATTTTCCTTCTTTTTTTTAAAAAAAAGGTAGGCAAACATCGAAAGCCAAGGTGGATGACCCTGTACTGGGTCCGGTATACATGTGGTGCTGTTGGACTTTCTGTCTTTTCTATATGGCTACTACGTCACAGTAGTTTGATGGGAAGTTCTGACATCGAGAATTGGATTCATGATGCAAAAGAAGCAACCGTGAGCTTCTTCAGTGATCACGTTGAGCAACCGGTTTGTTTTTTTAGCCTTTCTCAAATTTTGGTCCAAATGGCTTGTTGAGTAAAACTCTGTTAAAGGAATAGAAATAAAGTAAAATGTGATGGCTAATGCAACTCTCCTTTTGGTTCTTATCCAAAATGGATGCGTGGCAAGTTAAGATGATCGAGTTATTAGTCTGTTTCTTGGCATTTTGTTAGCTTTGAAATTTCTGAATTAGTCTCTCCTGATCTTGCAGCTGCTTGCCATTAGGGATGAGCTTTTTGATACTTTCCGGAAAAGACACAAGGGTGTCATGGAAGCTGAAGAAGTGCAGCTGACGCAAGACTCACTGCATAGGTTGATATTCATTTCCTTCTTGATACTTTTTACCCTGGTTCTATTTGCTTGCTATTTTATATGTTCCTGCATAGCTCCTTTTTCATTATAGCAATTGGTACATTTATATGGAATTCACTAATATAGGGAGTCAAGTAACCAGAACCCAAAATGTCTTTGGCTGCACTCCTAATTTTCTACTTGCTATGTAGAATGCTGAGGAATTTCTGCGAGCAGGCCACGGCTGAAAAGGTATCAGACAATGCAACCGATCAGGAGATGCTTGAAGTTGTTATGCACCGGTACAAGTCTGAACATTAATCCTTTTTAGGCAGCTAAAGGCACATTAAACTGCATTTACAATGAATTTTTCCATCTAATTTCAGGTATGAAAAGGAACTTGTGCACCCTATTCACAACCTCCTTAGCGGAGAGCTTGCCCGGGGTATGCTTATCCAGGTAATTTCAAAATTTGGCATAAAGCTGTAGATTACTGTTTGTTAGCTTCTAATCACATCAACATTGTTTTGTTTTTCAGGTCCAGAAGCTTAAACTGGATATAGAAACGTAATACCAGTAGCTCTAAGTTAACTGTGTAATACAGATCGCCTAATCATTTTGTATATAACTGAATATTCTTCTCCTGCAGAGCCATGCTTGAACTGGAACAGATACTTCGAGCGAATGAGATAAACTTTGCCATTCTAGCTGCGTTACCAGCATTCTTTCTTAGCCTTGGTATGCTCGCATTGCTTCGGACATGGCTTAAACAGGTGATAAAAATTGATAAATCAAGCCAAACCAGTTGATAATGATACATATATGTTGTTCAACTTTATATTTATGAGACTCATTGTTATCTTTATTCCGTTTGATTTCACTGGTATGAATAGGATAGCAAAGCTCAAGGACGCGGAAGAATTGCGCGTATTCACAGGAGGCTACTTGTCGTTGAAATCGAGAAGAGAATTATGCAGTATCAGAGCTACGTTGAACAAGGACGTGTAAGATGTCCACTATTTTATTTTTGATCATTATCATTCTACGAATGGGTTCTTTGAAGAAACCATGTGAAAATTTTCTGGACGTTTGTTAATGCTGTTGCAGGATAAGGATGCAGAAACCGTATTTGGTTTGCTGATATACAGCCTTGAGCGTTTGTACCGGGTTGTTGAGATTCCTGCAAAGACTATCGGGGAGTGGGATTTGTAAGTTTTCACTCTGATCCCATTAAACGTTTAGCTAAAAAAAAATAACCAAAAGTGTTCATGATACAAAACGCTAATTCACGGTCGTTATGTCCTCCTTTTAGATTATTGTGTGTTTGGTTATGTGTGCCAGAGCTGACTGATGTGTTTGTATAAACAGAGTGAAACAAGATCTGATCGAATTAGGAAGGCCACAACAGCAAACATTGTACAAGCTAACCGTGACACAGCGTCTAGTAACGGTTTACGACTGCTTGCTTCCCTCTCTGAAGCGACAATAACTTATCACGGGTTGTTGATCTCCCTTTTGTGAAAACCAATTTTATTCAATTATTCCTCCAGCAACTCTTGCTTGGCTGCCTTTGCGGAAAATGCCTTCTTTTTTTTTACTTGAGATATGGTAAAACAAAGTTACAGTTAGAAGATTGTTATGAGTTCACCAACTGGTTTTCTCCTTTGTTGTAATTCAACATATCCAAACCTGTTTATATTCTCTGATCACAGCCTTGCATGAGAGATCATCATCAACGAGCCACAAGTCCAACTCCACAAGCTTTGTCTGAATGGTATTGGAATCAACCTCATGTGACCAATACACCACCGGTTTGCCATCTAAACCATCTTCCAACCACTGGTTTACGCTCCTGACATTGATATTCTCTGCAATACTCATCGTCTCTACAGTCTTTACCTTTTTCCCCTTTTGCTCCAGTAGCTCTTTCACTAGATGAATAAAATCTAGACCATGTTGCGGGGATGGATTCTTCGTTGCAGAGGATACAATGCTAGGCATAAGCTCATTGCTCCATAGCTTTTGAGTGGCCAATGAAGACTGAACAATCAAAACTCCAGAGCTTTCACCTATATAGAAGTCATATTCTTCTGATCTGATTCTGTCAAGGAGGAGACCTTTATCCACCAAAAGCACATTACTCGAAAACACCCATGTGCTGTATCCAAGCTGTAAGCATTTCTCAACAACATAAGCCTCCTTGACCGAGTCTGTGTACGAAGCTTTGCTTTTTATAAACATATCCGCATCAATCACAGGATGTCCCCTTCTTGCAAGATCATAGAACAACTCTGATCCAGAGCCTATAAAAATATGGCAAGGTTCTCGAAATGACAGAGTAAGTTCCTGATAAACATCTTCTCTGCATCAAATAGACTGACAAGAACTATAGTTTTATCTCTCTGCACAGAAGAAGGAAGAATGGCCTCAAGTTCATTCAAGCTCCTCACAATTATACCAGGAACTACTTCACTGAAACAGTAATCATACCACTTGAGGTTGGTCAAAGGTTGGAGTTTCAGAAAATCAGAGCCGATGAAGCTTTGGTTCAGTAGCTGAGAGTCCGGTCCAACGGTTTCTCTATTGTTAACACCAGCATCCCTGTGAGAGACGCTTAAGGCACTTTCGTTTGGGAAGTTGGTGTAGATGTTGAAGTAGCCACGAGAGTGGACAAACTTTATGAACCATGGTGTCCATATTCGTTCTTCTAACGCCCGGTACCATTCATCTGTCACCTGAGCAAGCATAAACAGATAAAAATGGCATAAAACTTGGAATTTTATAGCTAGTGAAACCCATGAGGAAGACATACCATGCCACTAAGGTAAGGCTTCTGGTCCTTTGATTTGTGCTCGTCGTACCATAGTCTGAACTCTTTCCATGGTTTTGGAAAGAGAAGCTAAGCTGTCCCCAAGTTCCCACCAATTGGTACAAGAAAATATTTGTTTTGGGATCTACTTGTAGTTTATTTCCATTTTCACCTGCATTTGATCACTACATCAATGAGTGACTGTTTGAGACAGTTATAGTAGCTGACAGACACTAAACATATAAGCACATGAAAGCGTAATTCATGTCTCTGTAAGATTAAGAGCATAACGCCAAAGTTTCTCAAAGGGGTCTCAGCAGATTAATATCACTATTCTAATTTCTAACACAACTTATTTATTGTATTAAAATATTTTTTCTTTTAAATAGCCAAATGAAGGACAAGGTGACATTGTCAATAAGAGTATCTTATAAGGTTCAAAAAGCATCTCATTTAAGAACTTTTCTCATCATCTCTTTTCTGATTTTTTTTTTCATTTTCTATTATTTTTATTGTTTAGATACTCACTCAGAACCTACCATTATAACCTGAGCTGCTGAATCACTACATTAACAAGTGAATATTTTAGAGACATTTCTAGGAACTGACAAACAGTAACCATGAGCACATGAGTCCCTACTTCTTGTCTCTACAACCTGAGCTGCTGTGAATCACTATTACATCAGTAAGTGACTAGTTCAGACATTTCTAGGAACGGACAAATACTAACCATATAAGCACATGAATCCCTACTTCATGTCTCTACAACCTGAGCTACTGAATCACTAGAGCAATAAGTGACTGTTTCAGACATTTCTAAGAACTGACAAACACTAACCAGTAACCAGCACATCAAATCCCTACCAGGGCCGGCCCTAGGCCGATGAAGTATTGGTCTATAGTCCCCAAAATTTGGAAAAAATTACATTTATATGAACCCCCAAATTTATAAAGAAAAATTATATAAACCATTATTAAATTGTCTATATTCCTCAAAATCTCAGGACGGACCCTGACCCTGTTAATCACAGACAAGAAAATGGTACCTGGAACGAGCCATGGTCTCTGAAGCGAAGCTCCATAGATAGAAGGGTTGACATTAGAAGCATCATAGTAGTAGTCACGAATCACGCGCTCAAGAAACCAGTAGTAAAGCGGAGAAACCTCAAGATCATCTTCAACTACAAACGCAAACTCATGATCTGAGCTCGGCCACCACGCCTCCAGCCACTGTCCCTGCAAGCCAGCGTTACCGGTCCGGTAATGAACCAGTTTCTCCCCATATCTCCACTCGAACTTAACCACAAAGTCCAGGATCTCTTTCGTGCTCCTCAAGCTATCTTCCACCGTTGTATCATTCAGGTCGAGTGAGAAATGATCTATATAGACGTGTAGGTGAACGCGTCCTGTGTGGCCTGCGACGCCGTATTTGGCGGCGGAGAGAGATTTGAGACAGCGGGAGAGAGAGTGGAGGCGGTTAAAGGTGAGGACTTTGATGAGGAAAGTGAAAGGAGGGTTCTGTCGGAAACTAGTTCCTGGTTTGGTGAGAGAGTGTGTGGTCTCGGAGACGAGAAGCAGGAGAATGATGATGGACATGCAGAAGAGGAGAAGAATGAGAAAACGTACGTTCTTCTTGTGTTGGGCAAGTCCCATCATAGCCATGCATGGATTCACAGGTTTCTTGTTTAATAACTTTTTTAAATGAAATGTGATTCAGATATTTTATATGTTGGGAGAAAACTAGAAACAAATCATTTGAAGATATAAATGGGAGAGAAAGTGCAGTTTATTTGAGATTTAACTTCGTTTCTATATGGGCTGTTATTATTGTTATTTTTTTTTAGAAGGAGTTTTAATTTAATCATTGGTTTAAGGTGTTTTTTTTTCCAGCGTTAAAAAAAAAAGTGTTTTTTTCGATCAACTTTAACCTTAATTATTGGATCTTTTACTTATTTATTACAATATATTGAAATTTAATGTTTTTGACTCTTGTGTTTACAAATATTTATTGTAATTCAACTAATTTTGTAAATATATCATCTGAAATTTGACGTTATTTATGTTTACTGATTATTTTCATACTTACCGCAAAATTGAAGATTTAAAATAAACTAGATCTCGATCCGCGCAGCCGCGCCGATTTTTGTTTTCATTTATTTTTATATAAACATTTTGTTTTCAATTCTAAATTACTATATATTATAATATATATGTGTCTATCAATTTTTAAAATATAATAAGTTTACGATATATTTTTTTCATTGAATAGATTGTTTCAAACTTTCACATGTATTTGTATCTTCTTCTATATATATATTTTCGGATTATTATTTCATTATTAAAATCGTAACCATATATATAAATATTAGTAAAATATTTTTTTATTGTCATATTCAAAAATATTGTAACATTTCACAAATTTAGAAAGTTTTTAAAATATTAAAATTTTCGCTTCATAGATTTATATTATCGAGTAAATAATTAAACATTTAGTTTTTGTTTAATATTTAAAATAAACTATATAGTTTAAAATTTGTTTTCATTGGTTTAAGGTAGTAAAGATTAATCATCGTTAGATAATATGATTTTTGTTATTTAAAAAAAATCGGTATAATTTTAAAAGTTAACATCGACAAATATTTAAATAATTAACATATGGAGGTATAGTATTACAACATTAAATTATATCTATTTAATTTATGATATCTATAAATACAATGGATAATCTATTGTTTAAATTTAATTATTGATAGCCCAATAAAAATTTCTGGTAGGCCCAAAATTTAAATGATAAAATTAGAGATTAAATGTAACATGACTTTCTATGAATATGTCAATTAGGTTCATTTAAAAAAAAATTACACATGAATCAAGGTTGTAACTTCTATTTTAATATAGAAGATTGGATAACTAATTTCATGTATAAATTTGTGGGTAAAATGATAAATGAGTCAATGTCTATTTTTTTGGGTAACAAAATGAGTCAATGACTATATCATGAGAGTAGTTGACCAAAAAAAAAAGACTATATCATGAGAATTGAACATATCAGAACCAGTCAATGAATCTGATAAAAGAAAAAAACAAGTATTCAACACCAAAATATGTCCCAAACAGGAAATGAATCTGATAATATTTGACTTGAGATGTCATCATCCTTTTTCGTCGTATGACCACATGTATATGGAGCCTATAAAACGTCTATTTTAACGTATGCGTGGAGACAATGACGTATAAAAATTAAGATCTATGGAACTGAGATGTGTGACAACACAACACTGACAATAAAATTAAACACAGCTGATAATAAAATCAAACACAGGCTAGAAGCCATACTACAAAATTAATTTTGATATGGGAGAAGTAAACCAACAATCACAATTCAACTTATAACACAACTAGTCCCCACATTTATGTATACATCTCACCCAACACCCATCTGCAACGTTGATATCTCACCATCCAACGGCATCTACCTTCTCAGAGATAGATTTAATCACAGCCGTTGAAATTTTCATCAATAGGTTGTATTTTAAATAATTTTCTTTAAAACGACTATTTTTAGAAAGTTTTCATTTTATAGACAAAAATTGTATTTTTAGGTTTGTGATTTAGAAATTGGGATTACAAGAATATTTGTGGATAGATAAATAGTATTTCAGAATTTTTCATCAATAAGTTGTATTTTTAAATAATTTTATTAAAATCTATTATTTTGAAAACTTTTCATTTGATTGAGAAATATTGTAGATTTGAGTTTAGGATTTAGAAATTAGGATAACAAGAATATTTGTGGATAGTTGAGTATTCTTTCAGAGTTTTTCATCAATAAGTTGTATTTTTAAATAATTTTCTTAAAACTGTTATTTTTGGAAAGTTTACATTTTCTTAGAGAAATATTGTAAATTTGAGTTTGTGGTTTAGAAATTAAGATAACAAGAATATTAGTTGAGTATTCTTTCAGAAATTTTCTTCAATAGGTTATATTTTTAAATAATTTTCTAAAAACCTGCTATTTTTGGAAAGTTTTCATTTATTAGAAAAATATTGTAGATTTGGGTTTTGTGATTAAGAAATTAGGATAAAGAGAATATTTGTGGATATATGAGTATTCTTTTAGATTTTTCATCACTATGTTGAATTTTATATATATTTTCTTTAAGAACTGCTATTTTTTAAGTTTTCATTTTATAGAGAAATATTGTATTTTTGGGTTTGTGATTCATAAATTAGGATAACAAGAATATTTTTTGATAGATGAGTATTATTTCAGATTTTTCATCAATATGTTGTATATTTAAATAATTTTCTTACAAACTGATATTTTTGGAAAACTTTCATTTTTTTAGAAAAATATTGTAGATTTGGGTTTGTGGTTTAGAAATTAAGATAACAAGAATATTTGTGGATAGTTGGGTAATCTTTCAGAATTATTCATCAATATGTTCTATTTTTAAATATTTTTTAAAGAAACTGCTATTTTTGGAAAGTTTTTAGTTCTTTAGAGAAATATTGTAGATATGAGTTCGTGGTTTGGAAATAAAGATAACAAGAATATTTGTGGATAGTTGAGTAGTCTTTCAGAATTATTCATCAATATGTTGTACTATTAAAAAAATTTCTTAAAAACTGCTATTTTTGGAAAGTTTTTAGATTTTTAGAGAAATATTGTAGATTTGAGGTTGTGATTTACAAATTAAGATAACAAGAATATTTGTGGATAGTTGATTATTTCTTCGGAGTTTTTTTTATCAATAGGTTGTATTTTTAAATAATTTTCTTAAAAATTGCTATTTTGGAAAGTTTACATTTTTTTAGAGAAATATTGTAGATTTGAGTTTATGATTTATAAATGAGAATAACAAGAATATTTGGGGATAGTTTGAGTATTCTTTCAGATTTTTCATCAATATATTATATTTTTAAATAATTTTCTTACAAACTGTTATTATTGGAAAGTTTTCATTTCTTAGAGAAAAATTGTAGATTTAGGTATGTGGTTTAGAAATTAAGATAACAAGAATATTTGCGAATAGTTGAGTATTCTTTCGGAATTATTCATCAATATTTTGTATTTTATAATAATTTTCTTAAAAAATGCTATTTTTAGAAAATTTTCATATTTTTGGAAAGTTTTCATATTTTTAGAGAAATATTGTAGATTTGAGTTTATGATTTAAAAATTAGGATAACAAGAATATTTGTGGATAGTTGAGTATTCATTCAAAATTATTCATCAATATGTTATATTTTTAAATAATTTTTTCTTAAAAACTGCTATTTTTGGAAAATTTTCAGTTTTTTAGAGAAATATTGTAGATTTGAGTTTATGATTTAGAAATTAGGATAACAAGAATATATGGGGATAGTTTAGTATTTTTCAGATTTTTTCATCAATATGTTGTATTTTTAAATAATTTTATTCTAAACTGCTATTATTGTAAAGTTTTGATTTTTTAGAGAAAAAAATGTAGATTTGAGTTTGGTTTAGAAATTAAGATAACAAAAATATTGTAATATTGTTTTGGAATTATTCATCAATATGTTGTATTACTAAATAATTTTCTTAAAAACTGCTATTTTGGAAAGTTTTCATATTTTTAGAGAAGTATTGTAGATTTGAGTTTATGATTTAAAAATTAGGATAACAAGAATATTTGTGGATAGTTGAGTATTATTTCATAATTATTCATCAATATATTGTATTTTTAAATGATTTTCTTAAAAACTGCTATTTTTGGAAAGTGTTCAGTTTTTTAGAGAAATATTGTAGATTTGAGTTTATGATTTAGAAATTATGATAACAAAAATATTTTTGGATAGTTGAGTATTCTTTCAGAATTTTTCATCAATATGTTGTATTTTAAAATAATTTTCTTAAAAACTGCTATTATTGGAAAGTTTTCATTTTTTTAGAGAAATATTGTAAATTTGGGTTTGTGGTTTAGAAATTAAGATAATAAGAATATTTGAGGATAGTTGAATATTCTTTCGGAATTATTCATCAATATGTTGTATTTTTAAATAATTTGTCTTAAAAACTGCTATTTTTGGAAAGTTTTCAGTTTTTTAGAGAAATATTGTAGGTTTGAGTTTATGACTTAGAAATTATGATAACAAAAATATTTGAGGATAATTGAGTATTCCTTCAGAATAATTCATCAATATGTTGTATTTTTAATTAATTTTCTTACAAACTGCTATTTTTGGAAAGGTTACAATTTTTTGGAGAAATATCGTAGATTTGAGTTTATGATTTAGAAATTATGATAACAAGAATATTGTGGACAGTTCAGTATTTCTTCAGACTTTTTTTATCAATAGGTTGTATTTTAAATAATTTTCTTAAAAATTGCTATTTTTGGAAAGTTTACATTTTTTTAGAGAAATATTGTAGATTTGAGTTTATGATTTAGAAATGAGGATAACAAGAATATTTGGGGATAGTTGAGTATTCTTTCAGATTTTTTATCAATATATTGTATTTTTAAATAATTTTCTTACAAACTGCTATTATTAGAAAGTTTTCATTTCTTAGAGAAATATTGTAGACTTGGGTTTGTGGTTTAGAAACTAAGATAACAAGAATATTTGCGGATAGTTGAGTATTCTTTCGGAATTATTCATCAATATGTTGTATTTTTAAATAATTTTCTTAAAAACTGTTGTTTTTGGAAAGTTTACATTTTTTTAGAGAAATATTGTAGATTTGGGTTTGTGGTTTAGAAATTAAGATAACAAAAATATTTGTGGATAGTTGGGTAGTCTTTCAGAATTATTCATCAATATGTTGTATTTTTAAATATTTTTTTCTTAAAAACTCCTATTTTTGAAAAATTACATTTTTTAGAGAAATATTGTAGATTTGAGTTTGTGGTTCAGAAATTAAGATAACAGGAATATTTGTGGATAGTTGAGTATTATTTCAGAAACTTTCATCAATAGGTTGTATTTTAAATATTTTTCTTTAAAACGGCTATTTTTGGTAAGTTTTCATTTTATAGACAAATAATGTAGTTTTTGTTTTGTGATTTAGAAATTGAGATTACAAGAATATTAATGGATAGATGAGTAGTATTTAAGAAATTTTCATCAATAAGTTATGTTTTTAAATATTTTTCTTAAATTCTGCTATTTTTGAAACTTTTCATTTGATAGAGAAATATTGTAGATTTGAGTTTATGATTTAGAAATTATGATAACAAGAATATTTGTGGATAGATGAGTATTTTTCCAGAAATTTTCATCAATATGTTGTATTTTTAAATAATTTTCTTAAAAACTGCTATTTTTGAATAGTTTTCATTTCAAAGAGATATATTGTAGATTGGGGTTTTGTGATTTAGAAATTATGATAATATGAATATCTATGGAGAGATGAGTATTCTTTCAGTTTTTTTCATCAATATGTTGTATTTTTAATTAATTTTCTTTAAAACTGTTATTTTTGGAAACTTTTCATTTTATAGAGAAATATTGTAGTTTTGAGTTTATGATTCAGAAATTAAGATAACAAGAATATTTGTGGATAGTTGAGTATTCTTTTAGAAATTTTATCAATAGGCTGTATTTTAAAATAATTTTCTTAAAACATGCTTTTTTTTTGGAAAGATTACATTTTTAAGAGAAATATTGTATATTTGAGTTTGTGGTTTAGAAATTAAGATAACAAGAATATTTGTGGATAGTTGAGTATTATTTCAGAAACTTTCATCAATAGGTTGTATTTTAAATAATTTTCTTTAAAACATCTATTTTTGGAAAGTTTTCATTTTATAGACAAATATTGTAGTTTTAGGTTTCTGATTTAGACATTGGAATTACAAGAATATTTGTGGATTGATGAGTAGTGTTTTAAAATTTTTCATCAATAAATTGTATTTTTAAATAATTTTCTTAAATTCTGCTATTTTGGAAACTTTTCATTTGATAGAGAAATATTGTAGATTTGAGTTTACGATTTAGAAATTACGATAACAAGAATATTTGTGGATAGTTGAGTATTCTTTCAGAGTTTTTCATCAATAAGTTGTATTTTAAAATAATTTTTTTAAAACTGCTATTTTTGGAAAGTTTACATTTTCTTAGATAAATATTGTAGATTTGAGTTTGTGGTTTAGAAATTAAGATAACAAGAATATTTGTTGAGTATTCTTTCAAAAATATTCATCAATAGGTTATATTTTAAAATAATTTTTTTAAAACCTGCTATTTTTGGAAAGTTTTCATTTATTTGAGAAATATTGTAGATTTGGGTTTTGTGATTTAGAAATTAGAATAACAAAAATATTTGTGGATAGATGAGTATTCTTTCAGATTTTTTTCATCACTATGTTGAATTTTTATATAATATCTTTTAAAACTGCTATTTATGGAAAGTTTTCATTTTATTGATCAATAAGTTGTAATTTTAAATAATTTTCTTACAAATTGCTATTTTTGGAAAGTTTTTAGTATTTTAGAGAAATATTGTAGTTTTGGGTTTGTGATTTAGAAATTTGGATAACAAGAATATTTGTGGATAGATGAGTATTATTTCACGTTTTTCATCAAGATGTTGTATCTTTAAATAATTTTCTTACAAACTGCTATTTTTGGAAAATTTTCATTTGTTTAGAAAAATATTGTAGATTTGAGTTTATGATTTAGAAATTAGGATAACAAAAATATTTGGGGATAGTTGAGTATTCTTTCAGAATAATTCATCAATATTTTGTATTTTTAAATAATTTTCTTAAAAAGTGCTATTTTTGGAAAGATTACATTTTTTAGAGAAATATAGTAGATTTGGGTTTGCGATTTAGAAATTAAGATAACAAGAATATTTGCGGATAGTTGAGTATTCTTTCGGAATTATTCATCAATATGTTGTATTTTCAAATAATTTTTTAAAAAACTGCTACTTTTTTAAAGTTTTTATATTTTTAGAGAAATAATGTAGATTTGAGTTTATGATTTAAAAATTAGGATAACAAGAATATTTGTGGATAGTTGAGTATTCTTTCAGAATTATTCATCAATATGTTGTATTTTTAAATAATTTTCTTAAAAACAGTTATTTTTGGAAAGTTTTCAGTTTTTTAGAGAAATATTGTAGGTTTGAGTTTATAATTTAGAAATTACGATAGCAAAAAATTTTTTAGATATTTGAGTATTCTTTCATAATTTTTCATCAATATATTGTATTTTAAAATAATTTTCTTAAAACCTGTTATTTTTGGAAAGTTTTCAGTTTTATAGAGAAATATTGTAGGTTTGAGTTTATAATTTAGAAATTATGATAACAAGAATATTTGAGGATAGTTAAGTACTCTTTCGGAATTATTCATCAAAATGTTGTATTTTTAATTAATTTTTTTACAAATTCTATTTTTGGAAAGTTTACATTTTTTGAGGGAAATATTGTATATTTGAGTTTATGATTTAGGAATTAGGATAAAAGAATATTTGGGGATAGTTGAGCATTCTTTCAGATTTTTTTATCAATATGTTGTATTTAAAATAATTTTCTTAAAAACTGCTATTTTTGGAAAGATTACATTTTTTAGAGAAACATTGTAGATTTGGGTTTGTGATTTAGAAATTAAGATAACAAGAATATTTGCGGATAGTTAAGTATTCTTTTAGAATTATTCATCTATATGTTGTATTTTTAAATATATTTTTTCAAAAACTGCTATTTTTGGAAAGTTTACATTTTTTTAGAGAAATATTATTGATTTGGGTTTGTGATATAGAAATTAAGATAACAAGAATATTTGTGGATAGTTGGGTAGTCTTTCGGAACTTTTCATCAATTGATTATATTTTTAAATAATTTTTTAAAAAACTGCTATTTTTGGAAAGTTTTCAGTTTTTTAGAGAAATGTTGTAGGTTTGAGTTTATGATTTAGAAATTAGGATAACAAGAATATTTGGGGATAGTTGAGTATTCTTTCAGATTTTTTCATCAATATGTTGTATTTAAAATAATTTTCTTAAAAACTGCTATTTTTGGAAAGATTACATTTTTTAGAGAAATATTGTAGATTTGAGTTTGTGATTTAGAAATTAAGATAACAAGAATATTTACGGATAGTCGAGTATTCTTTCGGGATTATTCATCAATATGATGTATTTTTAAATAATTTTCTTACAAACTTCTATTTTTAGAAAGTTTTTAGTATTTTAGAGAAATATTGTAGGTTTCAGTTTATGACTTAGAAATTATGATAACAAGAATATTTGAGGATAATTGAGTATTCCTTCGGAATTATTCATCAATATATTGTATTTTTAATTAATTTTCTTACAAACTGCTATTTTTGGAAAGTTTACAGCTTTTTGGAGAAATATTGTAGATTTGAGTTTATGATTTCGAAATAATGATAACAAGAATATTGTGGATAGATCAGTATTTCTTCAGAGTTTTTTTATCAATAGGTTGTATTTTAAATAATTTTCTTAAAAATTCCTATTTTCGGAAAGTTTAATTTTTTTTTCATTTTTTATTTTTGGATGAGTATTCTGTCATATTTTTTCATCACTTTGTTGAATTTTAATATAATTTCCTTAAAAACTTATATTTTTGGAAAGTTTTCATTTTATTGAGAAATATTGTAGTTTTGGGTTTGTGATTTAGAAGTAAGGATAACAAGAATATTTCAGATTTTTCGTCAATATGTTGTATCTTTAAATAATTTTCTTACAAACAACTATTGTAGATTTGGGTTTCTGGTTTAGAAATTTAGATAACAAGGATATTTGTAGAGAGATGAGTATTGTTTCATTTTTTTTTGAAAAATATTATAGGTTTGAGTTTTTGGTTTAGAAATTAAGATAACGAGAATATTTGTGGATAGTTAAGTAGTCTTTCAAAATTATTCATCAATATGTTGTATTTTTAAATAATTTTCTTACAAACTGCTATTTTTGGAAAGTTTTTAGTATTTTAGAGAAATTTTGTAGATTTGGGTTTGTGGTTTAGAAATTAAGATAACAAGAATATTTGAGGATAGTTGAGTATTCTTTCAGAATTATTCATCAATATGTTATATTTTTAATTAATTTTCTTACAAACTGCTATTTTTGGAAAGTTTACATTTTTTAAGAGAAATATTGTAGATTTGAGTTTATGATTTAGAAATTAGGATAACAAGAATATTTGGGGATAGTTGAGTATTCTTTCAGATTTTTTTTATCAATATGTTGTAGTTTTAAATAATTTTCTTAAAAACTGCTATTTTTGGAAATATTACATTTTTTAGATAAATATTGTAGATTTTGGTTTTTGATTTAGAAATTAAGATAACAAGAATATTTTCGGATAGTTGAGTATTCTTTCGGAATTATTCATCAATATGTTATATTTTTAAATAATTTTCTTACAAACTGCTATTTTTATAAAGTTTTTAATTTTTTTAGAGAAATATTGTAGATTTTGGTTTGTGGTTTAGAAATTAGGGTAACAAGTATATTTGAGGATAATTGAGTATTATTTCCGAATTATTCATCAATATGTTTTATTTTTAATTAATTTTCTTATAACCTGCTATTTTTGGAAAGTTTACATTTTTTTAGAGAAATATTGTAGATTTGAGTTTTTGCTTTAGAAATTAGGATAACAAGAATATTTAGGGATAGTTGAGTATTCTTTCATATTTTTTCATCAATATGTTGTATTTTTAAAATAATTTTCTTAGAAACTGCTATTTTTTTAAAGATTACAATTTTTGGAGAAATATTATAGATTTGAGATTGTGATTTAGAAATTAAGATAACAAGAATATTTACGGATAGTTGAGTATTCTTTCGGAATTATTCATCAATATGTTTCATTTTTAATTAATTTTTTAAAAAACTATTATATTTAGGAAAGTTTTCAGTTTTTTAGAGAAATATTGTAGGTTTGCGTTTATGATTTAGATATTATGATAACAAAAATAATTTTCGATATTTGAGTATTCTTTCAGAATTTTTCATTAGTATCTTGTATTTTAAATTAATTTTCTTGAAAACTGCTATTTTTAGAAAGTTTTCAGTTTTTTAGGGAAATATTGTAGGTTTGAGTTTATGATTTAGAAATTATGATAACAAGAATATTTGAGGATAGTTGAGTATTCTTTCGGAATTATTCATCAATATGTTGTATTTTTAATTGATTTTTTTGAAAACTGGTATTTTTGGAAAGTTTACATTTTTTTAGAGAAATATTGTAGATTATGATTTGTGGTTTAGAAATTAAGATAAATAGAATATTTGTGGATAGTTGGGTAGTCTTTCAGAAATTTTCATCAATAGGTTGTATTTTAAAATAATTTTGTTAAAACCTGCTATTTTTGGAAAGTTTTCATTTATTAGAGAAATATTGTAGATTTGGGTTTTGTGATGTAGAAATTAGGATAAAAAGAATATTTGTGGATAGATGAGTATTCTGTCATATTTTTTCATCACTATGTTGAATTTTTATATAATTTCCTTAAAAACTAATATTTTTGGAAAGTTTTCATTTTATTGAGAAATATTGTAGTTTTTGGTTTGTGATTTAGAAATTAGGATAACAAAAATATTTGTGGATAGATGAGTATTATTTCAAATTTTTCATCAATACGTTGTATTTATAAATAATTTTCTTACAAACTGCTATTTTTGGGTTTCTGGTTTAGAAATTAAGATAACAAGAATATTTGTGGAAAATTGAGTAGTCTTTCAGAATTATTCATCAATATGTTGTATTCTTAAATAATTTTCTTAAAAACCGCTATTTTTGGAAAGTTTTTAGTTTTTTATAGAAATATTGTAGATTTGGGTTTGTGGTTTAGAAATTAAGATCACAAGAATATCTGAGGATAGTTGAGTATTCTTTTAAAATTTTTCATCAATATGTTGTATTCTTAAATAATTTTCTTAAAAACTGCTATTTTTGGAAAGTTTTCATTTCAAAGAGAAATATTGTAGAATGGAGTTTTGTGATTTAGAAATTAGGATAATAAGAATATTTGTGGAGAGATAGGTATTGTTTCATTTTTCAGAAAATATTATAGATTTGGGTTTCTGGTTGAGAAATTAAGATAACAAGAATATTTTGTGGATAGTTGAGTAGTATTTCAGAATTATTTATCAATATGTTGTATTTTTAAATAATTTTCTTACAAACTGCTATTTTTGGAAAGTTTTTAGTATTTTAGAGAAATATTGTATATTTGAGTTTAGAAATTAAGATAACAAGAATATTTGAGGATAGTTGAGTATTCTCTCGAAATTGTTCATCAATATGTTGTATTTTTAGTTAATTTTCTTACAAACTGCTATTTTTGGAAAGTTTACATTTTTTTAGAGAAATATTGTAGATTTGAGTTTATGATTTAGAAATTAGAAATTAGGATAACAAGAATAAGTTGGGGATAGTTGAGTATTCTTTCAGATTTTTTCATCAATATGTTGTATTTTTTAATAATTTTCTTAAAAACAGCTATTTTTAGAAAGATTACATTTTTAGAGAAATATTTTAGATTTGGGCTTGTGATTTAAAAATTAAGATAACAGGAATATTTGTGGATAGTTGAGTATTCTTTCGGAATTATTCATCATTATGTTGTATTTTTAAATACTTTTTTAAAAAAATATTATTATTGGAAAGTCTTCATATTTTTAGAGAAATATTGTATATTTGAGTTTATGAGTTAAAAATTAGGATAAAAAGAATATTTGTGGATAGTTGAGTTTTCTTTCAGAATTATTCATCAATATGTTGTATTTTTAATTAGTTTTCTTACAAACTGCTATTTTGGAAAGTTTACGTTTTTTAGAGAAATATTGTAGATTTGGGTTTGTGGTTAAGAAATTAAGATGACAAGAATATTTGTGGATAGTTGGGTAGTCTTTCAGAAATTTTCATCAATAGGTTGTATTTTAAAATAATTTTCTTAAAACCTGCTATTTTTGGAAAGTTTTCATTTATTAGAGAAATATTGTAGACTTGGGTTTTGTGATGTAGAAATTAGGATAAAATGAATATTTGTGGATAGTTGGGTAGTCTTTCCGAAATTTTCATCAATAAGTTGTAATTTAAAATAATTTTCTTAAAACCTGCTATTTTTGGAAAGTTTTCATTTATTAGAAAAATATTGTAGACTTGGGTTTTGTGACGTAGAAATTAGGATAAAAAGAATATTTGTGGATAAGTGAGTATTCTGTCATATTTTTCATCACTATGTTGAATTTTTTATATAATTTCCTTAAAAACTGATATTTTTGAAAAGTTTTCATTTTCTTGAGAAGTATTGTAGTTTTGGGTTTGTGATTTAGAAATTAGGATAACGAAAATATTTGTGGATAGATGAGTATTATTTCAAATTTTTCATCAATATGTTGTATCTATAGATAATTTTCTTACAAACTGCTATTTTGGGGTTTCTGGTTTATAAATTAAGATAACAAGAATATTTGTGGATAATTGAGTAGTCTTTTAGAATTATTCATCAATATGATGTATTTTTAAATAATTTTCTTTCAAACTGCTATTTTTGGAAAGTTTTTAGTTTTTTTTTAGAGAAATATTGTTGATTTGCGTTTGTGGTTTAGAAATTAAGATAACAAGAATATCTGAGGATAGTTGAGTATTCTTTCAGAAATTTTAATCAATATGTTGTATTCTTAAATAATTTTCTTAAAACTGCTATTTTTGGAAAGTTTTCATTTCAAAGAGAAATATTGTAGATTGGGGTTTTGTGATTTAGAAATTAGGATAATAAGAATATTTGTGGAGAGATGGATATTGTTTCATTTTTTAGAAAAATATTATAGATTTGGGTTTCTGGTTGAGAAATTAAGATAACAAGAATATTTGTGGATAGTTGAGTAGTCTTTTAAAATTATTCATCAATATGTTGTATTTTTAAATAATTTTCTTACAAACTGCTATTTTTTGAAAGTTTTTAGTATTTTAGAGATATATGCTAGATTTTGGTTTGTGGTTTAGAAATTAAGATAACAAGAATATTTGAGGATAGTTGAGTATTCTTTCGGAATTATTCATCAATATGTTGTATTTTTAATTAATTTATTTACAAACTGCTATTTTTGGAAAGTTTACATTTTTTTAGAGAAATATTATAGATTTAGGTTCGTGGTTTAGAAATTAAGATAACAAGAATATTTGTGAATAGTTGGGTAGTCTTTCAGAATTATTCATCAATATGTTGTATTTTTAAATAATTTTCTTAAAACTTGCTATTTTTGGAAAGTTTTCATTTATTAGAGAAATATTGTAGATTTAGGTTTTGTGATTTAGAAATTTGGATAAAAAGAATATTTGTGGATAGATGAGTATTCTTTCAGTTTTTTTATCATTATGTTGAATTTTTATATAATTTCCTTAAAAGCTACTGTTTTTGAAAAGTTTTCATTTTATTTAGAAATATTGTAGTTTTGGGTTTGTGATTTAGGAATTAGGATAACAAAAATATTTGTGGATAGATGAGTATTATTTCAGATTTTTCATCAATATGTTGTATCTTTGAATAATTTTCTTACAAACTGCTATTTTTGGAAAGTTTTTATTTTTTTAGAAAAATATTGTAGATTTGGGTTTCTGGTTGAGAAATTAAGATAACAAGAATAGTTAAGTAGTCTTTCAGAATTATTCATCAATATGTTATATTTTTAAATAATTTTCTTGCAAACTGCTATTTTTATAAAGTTTTTAGTTTTTTTAGAGAAATATTGTAAATTTTGGTTTGTGGTTTAGAAATTAGGGTAACAAGAATATTTGAGGATAATTGAGTATTATTTCGGAATTATTCATCAATATGTTTTACTTTTAATTAATTTTCTTATAAACTGCTATTTTTGGAAAGTTTACATTTTTTTAGAGAAATATTGTAGATTTGAATTTTTGATTTAGAAATTAGGATAACAAGAATATTTAGGGATAATTGAGTATTCTTTCATATTTTTTCATCAATATGTTGTATTTTTAAATAATTTTCTTAGAAACTGCTATTTTTTTAAAGATTACAATATTTGGAGAAATATTGTAGATTTGAGATTGTGATTTAGAAATTAAGATAACAAATATATTTTTGCATAGTTGAGTATTCTTTCAGAATTTTTCATCTATATAGTAGATTTGGGTTTGTGGTTTAAAAATTAAGATAACAAGAATATTTGTGGATAGATGAGTATTCTTTCAGAAATATTCATCAATGTTGTATTTTTGAATAATTTTCTTAAAAACTGCTATTTTTGGAAAGTTTGCATATTTTAGAGAAATATTGAAGATTTGAGTTTCTTATTTCGAAATTAGGATAACAAGAATATTTGCGGATAGTTGAGTATTCTTTCAGATTTTTTCATCAATATGTTATGTTACTGCTGTTTTTGGAAAGTTTACATTTTTTTAGAGAAATATTGTAGATTTGGGTTTGTGGTTTAGAAATTAAGATAACAAGAATATTTGTGGATAGTTGAGTAATCTTTCAGAATTATTCATCAATATGTTGTATTTTCAAATAGTTTTCTTAAAAACTGTTATTTTTGGAAATTTTTCATTTTTGTAGATAAATATTGTAGGTTTGAGTTTATAATTTAGAAATTATGATAACAAAAATATTTTTGGGTAGTTGAGTATTCTTTCAGAAGTTTTCATCAATAGATTGTATTTTTAAATAATTTTCTTAAAAATTGCTATTTTTAGAATGTTTACATTTTCTTAGAGAAATATTGTATATTTGAGTTTTTGGTTTAGAAATTAAGATAACAAGAATGTTTATGGATAGTTGAGTATTGTTTCAGAATTATTCATCAATATGTTTTATATTTAAATAATTTTTTTACAAACTGCTGTTTTTGGAAAGTTTTCATTTTTAAGAGAAATATTGTAGATTTGGGTTTGTGTTTAGAAATTAAGATAACAAGAATATTTGTTGATAGTTGGGTAGTCTTTCAGAATTATTCATCAATATGTTGTATTTTTAAAATATATTTTTAAAAACTGATATTTTTGGAAAGATTACATTTTTTAGAGAAATGTTGTAGATTTGAGTTTGTGGTTTTGAAATTAAGATAACAAGAATATTTGTGGATTGTTGAGTATTATTTCAGAAATTTTCATCAATAAGTTGTATTTTAAATAATTTTCTTTAAAACGGCTATTATTGGAAAATTTTCATTTTATAGAGAAATATTGTAGTTTAGGGTTTGTGATTTAGAAATTGAGATTAAAAGAATATTTGTGAATAGTTGAGTATTATTTTAGATTTCATCAATATGTTGTATTTTTAAATAATTTTCTTAAAAACTGTTATTTTAGAAACTTTTCATTTGATAGAGAAATATTGTAGTTTTGAGTTCTTTCATATGATAACAAGAATATTTGTGGATAGTTGAGTGTTCTTTCAAAAAAATTCATTTGTAGGTTGTATTTTTAAATATTTTTTTTATAAACTGCTATTTTTGGAAAGTTTACATTTTTTAGAGAAATACTGTTAATTTGAGTTTATGATTTAGAAATTAGGATAACAAGAATATTTGCGGATAGTTGAGTATTCTTTCAGATTTTTCATCAATATGTTGTATTTTTAAATAATGTTCTTACAAACTATTATTTTTTGAAAGTTTTCATTTTTTTAGAAACAATATTGTAGATTTTGGTTTGTGGTTTAGAAATTAAGATAACAAGAATATTTGTGGATAGTTGAGTGGTCTTTCAGAATTATTCATCAATATGTTCTATTTTTAAATAATTTTTTTCTTAAAAACTGATATTTTTGGAAAGTTTTCATTTATTAGATAAATTCTCTTGATTTGGGTTTTGTGATTTAGAAATTAGGATAACAAGAGTATTTGTGGATAGTTAAGTATTCTTTCAGAATATTTTGTCAATATGTTGTATTTTTAAATAATTTTCTTTAAAACTGTTATTTTTGGAAAGTTTACATTTTTTTAGAGAAATATTGTAGATTTGAGTTTATGATTTAGAAATTAGAATAACAAGAATATTTGCTGATAGTTGAGTATTCTTTCACTTTTTTTCATCATTATGTTGTGTGTTTTAAATAATTTTCTTACAATCTGCTATTTTTGGAAAGTTTTCATTTATTAGAGAAGTATTCTAGATTTGGGATTTGTGATTTAGAAATTAGAATAACGAGAATATTTGTGGAGAGATGAGTATTATTTTTGAATTTTTCATCAATATGTTTTATTTTTAAATAATTTTCTTAAAAACTGTTATTTTTGGATAGTTTTCACTTATTAGAGAAATATAGTAGATTTGGGTTTTGTGATTTAAAAATTAGGATAAAAAGAATATTTGTGGATAGACGAGTCTTTCAGAATTTTTCATCAATATGTTGTAATTTTAAATATATTTGTTAATAACTGCTATTTTTGAAAAGTTTTCATTTTATAGAGAAATATTGTAGATTTGAGTTTATGATTTAGAAATTAGTAAAGCAATAATATTTGTGGATAGTTGAGTATTTTTTTCAGGAATGTGCATCAATAGGCTGTATTTTAAATAATTTTCTTAAAAGTTACTAGTTTTGGAAAGTTTTTATTTATTAGCGAAATATTGTAGATTTCGGCTTTGTTATTTGAAAATTAGGATAAAAAAAAATATTTGTGGAAGATGAGTATTTTTTCAGAATTTTTCATCAATATTGTATTTTTAAATATTTTTTTTAAAAACTGCTATTTTTTTAGACAAATATTGTACATTTGGGTTTATGGTTTATAAATTGGCATATAAAAAATATTTGTGGATAGTTGAGTATTCTTTCAGAATTTTCATCAATATGCTGTATTTTTAAATAATTTTCTTAAAACTGCTATTTTTGGAAAATTTTCATTTTATCGAGAAATATTATAGATTTAGGTTTATGTTTAGAAATTAGGATAAAATGAATATTTGTGGATATATGAGTATTCTTTCAGTTTTTTCATCAATATGTTGTATTTTATATAATTATCTTAAAAGCTGCTATTTTTGGCAGATTTTCATTTTATAGAGAAATATTATAGATTTGGGTTTATGATTTAGAAATAAAGATAACAAGAATATTTTTGGATAGTTGAGTATTACTTCAGAATTTTTCATCAATACCTAATGTGTGATGTCACTCGCTTGGTGGAGGCACTGGGTCTGGAATGGGAACGCTGCTGATATCTAAGATCAGGGAAGAGTATCCTGATCGAATGATGCTTACTTTCTCTGTCTTCCCATCACCTAAGGTCTCAGACACAGTGGTGGAGCCATACAATGCGACGCTTTCAGTTCACTAGCTGGTTGAAAATGCTGATGAGTGTATGGTTCTGGACAATGAAGCTCTCTACGACATCTGTTTTAGAACACTTAAGCTTATTACTCCTAGCTGTAAGCCGCTCCCATCATCCCTTTCCCTCGTCTCCACTTTTTCATGGTCTCACCTCCCGTGGCTCCCAGCAGTACCGAGCACTCACCGTCCCTGAGCTAACCCAACAGATGTGGGATTCAAAGAACATGATGTGCGCAGCAGACCCGCGCCCACGGCAGATACTTAACAGCCTCAGCTATGTTCCGCGGCAAAATGAGCACAAAGGAAGTGGAGGAGCAGATGATAAACGTGCAGAACAAAAACTCATCCTACTTCGTGGAATGGATACCGAACAACGTGAAGTCAAGCGTCTGTGACATAGCGCCTCGAGGTCTCTCCATGGCGTCGATTTTCGTTGGGAACTCCACGTCGATTCAGGAGATGTTTAGGCGGGTGAGCGAGCAGTTTACTGCCATGTTCAGGAGGAAAGCTTTCTTGCATTGGCACACAGGGGAAAGGGATGGACGAGATGGAGGTTACGGAAGCGGAGAGCAACATGAACGATTTGGTGTCGGAGTACCAGCAATAACCAAGACGCAACTGCAGATGAAGAAGGGGAGTATGAAGGATGAAGAAGTGGAGTATAATGAGTGAAAATGCTGCTGAGATTAACGGTTTTTATCAGTCACCATTTCATGTTCTTATGTCCTCGCCCGTATATGAGTTTCATGTGATTGTCTGTGTGTAAAAGTGAGTGTTTATTATTATGCTTGTCGCTCGGTTAGTTAGGTATGATTTTTGCAATCTGCCATGGGTTTGATTGTCAATTATGTAATTATTGTGGGCTAATTAAAAACTGATTAAAATTAAAAGGACGATCTTGCAATGTTAAGTTTCCTATTTATGAAATTTCCCAAAGGAAGCGATGGACGAGCAAGAGTTTCGCAGCCGTCTCCAACTATTCCCCGTCGTGCGCTCTCGCGACTACCGTGTAAAAATCTCTCTTCTCTCTGGACAATCTCTTTTGTTGATTGATTGCCACTGTTAGTTTATTTACTTGGTTCAAAAGGGCTATTACTAGCAAACTTGGTATCCGTCTTTTAATCTGATCTTTAGTAGTAGTCAAACATCTTTGACGTTCCTGAGATTGGGAGTAGATATAGTGATAAGAGTGTTCTTAAGATTGTTTGAATGCAAAATTACAATTGTAGCTAGAATGTATTCATAACTATTGTCTGTTTTTGTTCTGGTGCAGGCTGATTTAGATTCTTCAAGTTCAAAGCAATCAACTTCACTCTCAGTTGTTGAGCGAGAGGTACATTTGTGAGGTCTTTTTTTTTCCTTCTTTATTTGATTTAAGGTGTTAAATGCTTGTAATTTTGATGAAACTTGGAACCATTTTATAGGAGGTAAGTGAATGGCACGATGCACCCAGCGTTGTTGAGCGGGAAGACTTGAAAGATCAAGGTATGCCTCCTTTTCTCTCTAATGAAGGAAAGCGACATCTCTTTAGCTTTCTCTCTGAAACCGATTTTTTTTTGTTACATAATTTGAAACAACTCTTATACCCAGGTACTCAAATGTGTCTTAACTTGTATTAAGTGAGGATAAATTAAAAAAAAAATCAGCTGTTCTTTGGTGGTAATTTGGGATCTATGTGATATGTTTTTTTGATTATTGGATCAAGAATATTGCAAGTTGCTTATTTGTTAGCTTTTGTTGTGTGTTTCTAGGCAGACGAGGTGAACTCATTCGTTGATAATTAGGAATGTTGTCCTGTATGATTACCTTAGAATGCTAGACATTTGATCCAATTATATACATTTCATTTTTGTATTTACTTTGGATATGGTTTTGACGTGATCTGACCAATGAAATGAAACCATCCCTGCTCCTTTTAGCCGAATCAAAATCTCAACATATTCCATACATGTATTTTTTTTCGCTTAACACATATAGTTGTCGAAGAAGCATGCGGTTTCATTTGCTCCTTCAGAAATCTTATGCATTGTTTTTTTTTGCGGCATGATTTTGTATCGACTGTCCTAATTTCTTGACATTTTTATACAGATACATTCTGGGATCATTTGAAAGCGGCTGCTGAGAAGAAGGTAAATGATCACCACTGGCTTTTTCAAACGTTTCTGTTGTTGCAAGGAGATTTATAGTCTACTGTTTGTCTTTAGAGTTGTAGCTAATAGTTTAGTAAACCAAGTTTATAACTTAGATACTTCTAGTCTTCTACTGACAGAACTGACTCTTGTTCATCTTTGATTCCACTATTTATATTCGGGTTGTTAAACTGATTATGAAACCTTAATTAACATCGTTGCAGGTTGGTGAGGTTGAAGCAGAGAGATTTTGCAAGGCTTTCGAGAAACTTCACAAGAAACTTGTATGTTTCACACACTCACACTTCATCTACTAAAGACGTTCTCTGCAGATCACTACTAATTACCGAGGACGTTTTCTTATCATGTGTGTTTTGGTTTCAGGTGTATGAAGAGCTGAATCCAGAAGCTGCAAAGCGATACTTATTAAATTCTTAAATTCACGTCTTAATTACTATATGCTTCCAAAGGTTTTGATTGCGTGGAGATATTTCGACTCTCTTTTTCTTTGCTTTTTGATTATCACAATTAGGTATGAGTGGTCAAAAATCTCTTCTCGTGTTCATCTAATTATGATTCTCATCTTATATGGTAGAGAAAGTGATGTTTGAGACATGATTTCTCTTCCTATGTGGAAACAGCAAGTCTTTCTCAAATTCTCCATTTACTTAATCGGGATTTTTAAAATTAATTTTGTATTATCTACAAATGTTTATTTCTCAAAATCTATTTCTTGTCCCTACATAGTGTCTTCAATGAGAATGTAGTAAGATATGTTTTTTTTCTGTCTTTATTTCCGGTCATATCTTGTTCCGACAGCTCCCATCCTATTTCTTCCATATTAACCACACCTAGTAAAATGTAAAGTCATAGCAAAAAGCATCGTGTATGATTTGTGGTAACTAAATTTTAACTGTATACTAGCAAGCTGTTTCAGGTTGAATCTAAGAACTGTCGTTTCTGTTTAAAGATGAAGCTCACATTTTGTATTTTTGGTTTTCCTTACACCTGACCTGAGGTTAATTCTGTGATAGTGTTTAATTATTGCGTTGAACAGAAATATAATTTGATTAGTTTTGGGGACCCATTGTAGTTAATAGTTTAAGCATGAATTGTAGTCTGTATCTTTCACATCCATCTCTGTAAGAGACTAGCTGTATCATAATTTCAATTGAACAATGATGTTAGTTCTTTTCTTTTCCTTTCGCCTCAACAATGATGCTCATTTTATAATCATCAAAAATATTCGCACCACACGAAATTTCCACCAGTTTCATAATCTTTTCAAAGGAAAGATGAGATAATCATGCGTATCAGTAATAAACTAAACGTATTTATATTAATTAGATGAATATCATAGAGAGAGAGATGAACAAATAAGCAGCATTTTCTATTTCTGAAAGACTCGTTCAACAAGTCTTGAAATCTCATTCCTCCACATAGAAAGAGTTACAAATCACGGCAGATCACGTACGATATAATGTATATCAGTGTAATACAAAAGTAAATAAATAAGGTTTTGGGTTTTGTTTGCACATATATATTTTTATTCAGACAAAATTCACAAAACTTGGAAAAGCAAAAAAATATTTATCAATTGTGCAAAGGATTAGGACCTGTGAAGACCCTTCTCTTTCCATCTTCAAAAACATTCTCACCACCTTCATATGTATATATTCTTGATCCTCTTAACGCAGCATTGCCATTAAGATCATCAGGCTTTGGATCCAAAACTCTAGGTTTCTTTAAGCTTCCATGAGTTGAGGGATGATGAATACCAGCAGGAGAGGAGGACGATGAAGCTTTAGCGTAAAGAAACAGAAACAAAAGAAGAAGGATGATAAAGGCAACAGTAGTGATGTGTTCCCTAGGTTTTCTTCTGGAGTAGTTATTTCTCATCTTCAAGATATATAGAGTTTCTCTATAACTATGAGAGATGAGTGTTAGAATTGATTTTTAGAAAATATAAGAGGGAAGAAATAATCAAAAGTTCTGATCAAGATCTCTTAAATTCTCTGTGAAAGTCTCATTGAATGAGAAGAGAAGAATGAAAGTGATGGAAGAAAAGCTAGGGAGCTTTTAACATATGACTTGCTCCAAAAGTTTGCTGCTCTCCTTTCCTTTTTCTTCAACAATACCTTTATAAAAATAACAAAGAGAATAAAATTAGAGTTTTTGTAATTATCATTATTCTTTTTTCTAACTAAGCTTTGGTTGGATCATTTCAAAAGATATTAGCTGAATTATGATCAGTGGTATTAATTAAGTGTGGTTAATCTTTTTACTTGTAGTGGTTAACTTAGGGGGAGAGTAGCGAGGGTGTCAAAAGGCATGTAGAGAGTAATTAAGTGAAGGGTCAAAGAAGAAAGAAATACAAAAAGGAAGAAGAAGGGGCCAAAAAGGGGAATTGGAGTGATGATTCTAAGACTTAGCTTTCTTTGGGGAGAATGATGTTGTCTGTCTTCACTCCCTTTTGTCATTGTGTTATTCCTCACCCATATCTACACTCACACACATGAAAAAAAAATCCACTTCCCACTTGAATGTCCCCCTCTTATTTATATATACATCTGCTTTTATCATTTTCCATCTTGTCTTTGTGGAATATTAAACTCCTTTTTTTGTTTTATTACGAATTAGGAGGAAATGACTATATACACATCAACACATTTGACAAAAAAAAAAAAACATTTGTTGAATTTCGAATTTTTTATTTTATTAAATCATGGATCAACCTTCTTTTTTTTTCCAAAAGAATATTTTTTTCAAAGATCATAAATAAGAAGACACAAATCAATGGTAGTTTGATGACCTTTTGTTATCAATTTTGAAGCATATCTCAAAGGTGGTACATATGTATTTCAGATACTAATTAATGAAACTACTTTATTTTCTTAAATTAAAAGCACAAATAAAGAAACCGCAAGAGGTTCAGTTAAATTGTTTTAACAGTAGAAGATTGTTATCCAAATCCTTTGATGGTTGTTAGCGATTTAGTGTCAACCGTATAAAAATGTGCACGGTTATGGAGCTTCTAGATTGAGTCACAGTCTAACTGGGCCGAGTCCAGGGCGGTGAAGCCCATACATAATATTTTGTTAAAAATAAATAAAAGAAGGCAGAATATTATTTATTATTGAGAAGCAAAAAAAAAAAAACAAATAAGAATGGTATACCTACCCGATTGGTTAAGAAGAAACAGAGAGAAAACTCTGAAACCCTAAGGAAGACGTAGTCCCTCCTCCTCTCTCCCTCCTCCATCACTTTGCCTTTGCTTTCTCAAATTCGCGCGGGAAATCGGACAAACCACTTTCTCCCGTTTCCCCGCTTCTGGGATTCGCAGAGGTGCTTAGATACAAGCTCCGTAGCTAGAATTGAGTTCTCCACGAGATCTGGGCTTGTTCCAACGTGTACGTATTCGTGTTTCTCTCAGCTCCGTCTCTTTCTCGTATTCAATTGAGTCTGAGATTGTGTTTAATTGATGGGTTTTGTCTAGTTTCCCTTTCGAATTCGAATCCTTTGATCATTTTCGTTCTATCAAACTATAAAGGTATCACCTTTAGGTTATCGATAGCTTTCGTAGAATAATAACACAAAAAGGAAGAAACTTTCTTGTTGACTTGCTTACTATCGAGCTAGGATTATTAGTTTCCAGTTGATTTGGGAGAGTTTTGATTAGCAATTTATGCTAAATTCAGATATTATTTTTTAGCTCTTAGGGTTGTTGAGACTGTTTAACAGTTTCGGTCACTAATGCAATGTGAGCTGGTGATGTGTATTGTTAGTTTATGCATTAAAGAATCTAAATTTGCAAATGCTTTCGTGTACTAATCTTGGCGCACTCATTTTGATTTTTTTTCATACATATCAGAGTGATCATGCATGAGCAATTGAGAGCTGTTCGATAAAGAAGATGGAACCTGAACGTACCAATTTTGGAGGTAAACTAGTTTTCAAATTTGGAGCTTCTTCAATCATGTCACTGTTGAGGTCAATGTGGTGGTGGTTGGTTATATAAATGCAGGTCCGAGAGAGTTGTGTGGTGCAGTGGATCTTATATCTCAGTACAAACTACTGCAACACCATGACTTCTTTTGCAAAAGATCGCTTTCTGCGTCTCTGTCAGATTCCCATTATCTTCATGATGTGGTTGGGGACACTGAGATCAGAAAAGGAGATGGAATGCAGTTAGACCAGCTTATTGATAATAATATGTCACAGAGCCGGGAGAGTAATAATGCCCGCATCCAACCTTTTGATATGGATAAGCTTAAGGAGGCTTTCCAACTTAATGATATGACTCCTGTTGAATTGCCTCCAGTAAGCATCTGCTCTCTCTCTTGGTGCCTTCAAGTTTTTTTCTCCATACGAGAATCGATATTTGCAATTGCATAAACTTGGAAATGGGGTCAGTAATGACTGTGTCCTGTAACATCTAGTTCTTTAGTTAATTAAGAATCATTGCCTGATAAGGTGAATTACATCTGGATATCCTTTATAGATGATTACTGTTATTTTCTTTCAGGCAGAGAAGGGGGCTCCAACAATTCCACCAAAGTCAAAACGTGAGTCCAAAGGTAAGGACAGGAAACATAAAAAACACAAGGACAGGGATAAGGACAAAGATAGAGAGCATAAGAAGCACAAGCACAGGCATAAAGACAGAAGCAAAGATAAAGACAAGGACCGAGACAGGAAAAAGGGAAAAAATGGCCACCACGATTCGGGTGATCACGCTAAGAAACATCATGATAAGGTAAGACATGTCTATTTGTTGAACCTGTCTGTCTTACCATAGAAAAGTGGTCTTATGAAAGTTTTTTGCTTTGGAGTTGGGAAGCTTGGTTAAATATTGCTTTGACATAAAATTTAGCAGATCTTAGGCTGCTCTTTATGTATATCGTTTGTTATTTGATCCGATGGAAATCACATGGTGCGCTGATATTTCAGAAAAGGAAACACGATGGGGACGAGGATCTAAATGACGTTCATAGGCACAAGAAAAACAAGGTAATGGTAGTGACTTGAAGTTCCAACCATAGTACGTCTTTGGTAAATTTATTGATTAGTCGATTTTTCTGGTTGCAGCATAGGAGCTCAAAGCTTGATGAGATGGGTGCTATAAGGGTTGCTGGCTAAAACTGGTAGAGACATTCCCAATTTTTGTATTCTGCAATCCTGTAGGTGTCACGGAAGAGGTTTAGAAGCACTTTTCAACTCACTGTAGACTATATATTAGGTAAGCATCTTTGTTCAATTAGCTTAGCGTTCTTATCCAACTTGTGTTGATACTGAACAAGAGGATTTGCTTTGCAGGTTAAAATTTTCAAAATGGTGGATTCATTTGTTGAAGAAGGTGAAATTTGTTAAGAAGAAGAAGCAGAACTTGTATTTCATTTGATTTGGTGACACTTTGTAACATTTTGATCTTTGGAGTTTTTCTTAATTCCATCTCTTTTCTGTCTATAAAAACAATACTATTCATGTAAAATAATTAGTTATCCAATTAGTGTTGCTGAATAAAGTACTGTTAATTCAATTACTAACTATTATCTTATCTGTATGCCACTATATAATTGAAAAAATTGAGCAACTGTAATATAAACTATTTTCTTAAAAAGGATGTCACATTAAAATAAAGGCTTAATAGTAAATGCTTGGAAGACTACCAAAAGTTTTCAATCAAACACAAATTTTAACTTGAGAAGCCATCACCAATTGCTCTCCATCTTTTACTCTTTTCCACAGATCACCTATCCTAAGGTAGCCTATGCCTTCCTCTTTATCCGCAAACATCAGATTCCCTTCTGATTCACTTTCAGTTTCCTCATCTGTCTGTTCTTTATCCATCTCAGCTTCTTCCTCATGTGCTTCCAATGTCACTTCATCTGAATTGAGATCTTCTGTGCTCGTCCTTGCTCTCTTGAATGCCAAGGTCTCCAACTGCTGATTATTGCACTCAGCTGCTCTTTTGACATTGTTGTTCCCTTGTGCTTGTTTTGAGATCATATGAGTATTCTGGTTGTCCAGAAGAGGTAACCGTCCAGAAGATCCAATGATCCGAGGCAACATACCAATTGGACAAGTGCTCCATGTTCTCGCCTTTCTCCATCTTTTATTAGCTTTCTCTGTCTCATTTCCTTTCTTCCTTGAGAGCTGAAGTTTGACAGACTCAAGTCTCTTGCCTGCACTTCTTAGATTCTTCTCTTGTTGCTCAAGGAGCGTCGTAGGAGAAGTCTGTTTCGATGGAACACTTGTGGAGCTTTTATCCACGAGAGGGAGGCTTTTGAGCTTTTCCTTCAAGACACGCCCTCCCACAATATCCCCAAGCACACAACCTGATTTCAAAACCAGCTCATGTCCCAAGGCTCCTAGTAGCAAACATTTGCGTATAAGTTCCATAAGGAAAGTGCTTGGTGGTGTCACTTCAACAGAACTGTTCCTCTGAAAATGCTTTGACACAGTGAGAAGACCCACAAGCCATGCAAATAAGACAGGGAGCTGCCCAGCTTGAGAAACTTCTTCTGCTGACTTATCTGTAAGATTCACATCTGCAAAAAACAACAAACAACTTAAGAACGTTAAAAAACAATCTGGCAACAACCATTTAGGACAAACCAATAGTTACCTTACCTGTTTCATATCTTCTCTGTTCATTATTTTGGATCATATCAAGAACTGACTTGAGTAGAGTCAAAAGCAACTCAGGTTCTCTGTTGGATAACACAATGATTACAGGCTTCCACACATCTAGAAAGACCCTGATATCTTGGCCAGACTGATTCTCAAGTTCTGCCGACTTTGAAGAATCCAATGCCTTGAGTAAGAACTCAAGCAGCACAGATGAGATCTCAGATGAGAAAGAAGGGTATAGCTCAACAAGGCTGCTCACAATCTTCCTTGTCCTTTTATTAGAACCTGAAACACACAAAATTACACAAATGCAATGTGAAAACAAAGGGGATGAAGCTGAGAATTAAATCCAGATGTCTTACATTTTTCTTTGACCAAAGGGGAGTCATATTGAGGATTCTGCTTAAGTTGGAAGCAGAAAGAGAGTTTCCTGAGTTTGGATTTGACTTCTCTTCTCATGCTAGCAGTTCCATCTCTCTTCAACGGAATCTGTGCCTTTTGAGGAACCCAATAAAAAGATTTCAACCATTCAAGTGCCTACAATGAACCAAGGAAGTATGCTAAATCAATAATTGTTCAATAACTACACCACTCCAAAAAAAAAGTTGAGCAAACTTTTTGATATCAAGACCTTTAATGAATCTAAAACGCCAAAATAGAATTAGGAAGTAAAGAAATTTTACCTCATATGAAGCATCTCGGAGCACAAGGAGAGAAGGGAGCTCACGGTGAGAACCCTCTACAATCAGAACAATCAAATCAAAGCATAAGCACAGAGCAGCAGCATCCAAAAAGTTAAAGTACACAACGGAGGAAAGGCAACCTTAAAGATTCTTACCATGACGAAGATCGATCAATTTACGTGGGATACCCATTGCTCTAGCTGCAACCGCAATTGAAACTTCGTCTCTCTTTCTTGTCTTCTCTATGAGACAGTTCACAAGCCTTCAAATATAAAGACGTGAGTCAAAACAATAAAAGTTCCATGAAACCAAAACATATCAAGAAGAAGAGTGGAAAAACTCATAGTCACCTGAGTATTCCCATTGTGTAAAGCATCTGAAGTAAATGCTCTGAATACAATGCATCTGGTGGTTGTTCCTCTCGCCTTTTTTTCCAATCACAATAACAGAAAATAAATAAACATCCAAAAAGCTTTATGAAAGATACCAGAAAAGATTATAGAGACTAACTCAATAAAGCCATCTTTGAGCTGGATTTCAAGAAGGGTGCAAGTAACATCCACAGGCCCTGGAATAGACCCTCTACTTCTCCATGTCTCAACCTGAAACACCCACAACATAAATTCGATCAAAACTTTACAGGAATCTCAACTTCTATTAAGCTCCTAGGGTCTAAAGGAGTAAGCTTTACCAAACAGTTTCATATAAAAATCAAAACTGTTTCAAGAATCTCTAACTTCAATTAACCTCGTTGGGTCCAAATGAGTAAGCTTTAATAAACAGTTTCATATAAAAATCAAAACTTTACAGGAATCTCAACTTCAATTAAGCTCAATTCACTATAAAAATCAAAACTTTACAGGAATCTCAACTTCTATTAAGCTCCTTGGGTCTCAAGCAGTTAGCTTTACTAAACAGTTTCATATAAAAATCAAAACTTTCAACTTCAATTAAGCTCCTTGGGTCTAAAGCAGTAAGCTTTGATAAACGATTTCATATAAAGGTCAGTGCTTTACACATACCCTTTGCAGGGCAAACGCGAATCGATCAGGAGAAGAAGAGAAGAGAGACTCTCTGACGGAGTCCCACTCTTCCCAGTTCAGCCACGGGACTTGTTTACAGCCGTCCGATGATGGTCTCTGTTGATCATGTTCGTTGTTGAGATACGACTCGAAGTCTGCTTCAATACCCTGTAGAGACTCCATTGAAGAGGGACTCGGCTCGATAACAAACTTGGCAGAAAGGAAGACAGAACAGCTGAACTAAAACCCACCTTCAATGTCGGATTAGGGTTTATGAAAAAATGGACATAATTGCAAAATTTGGGTTATTGTTTTAATATTTTTCGATTTAATCCCCCTATTTTCTTTTTGTTAAGTTATAGTCCATGGAACTGAAATTATTATAAGTTGGTTCGGTTAATTTGCATTGGAATACTCTTAAACACAACACAACACTCATCTTCTCTCCATCAAACACATGCTTTATGCCGCACCAATGATCTCTCCTCATCTAAATTTGCGTTTCAGATACATCCATTTGGTTGAGGAAAGGATCACATTTCATTTCATAGCATCCATGATCAACTTTTGAAAACAAAAACTTCAAGAGTTGAGAAAAAGCCAGCATTGTATTTACCTTTGGAATGCGTTCATGGTTTGGAAACATCATGTTCTAGCTCATCAACATATCTCTTTTCTTTCAGAAGAACGTACCAGAACCTCTGAAGATCAACCCATGACTTTAGACGCAGCTTCGAAGCTTTCCAGCCTCGACCTAAAGCACCAAAGTCATTGCAAATGATCTTATAACAGCCTCATTAACAAAAACATTCAAATCCTTAATTTTAGCATTATAATTTTCAAAATTTTCATCCCATAGCCTTAAAAAAAAAAGCTTAGAGAGGGACAACAGTGTTATATGAACAAACAATCAAAAGGAATCATAAACATTCAGACTACCAGAAAATCAATTGATAAGCAGCCACAATGAAAGTCTTTTATCAATTAAGTACATTGTGTAAAAATGTACTCAGGGAATTATATGACAAAAGCATTATATGGTAAAGTATGGATTCTGAATTAAATGAACAATGAGAAGAGAAAGAAAAAGTAGATAACATGTCTCTATTCTGTCGGGAAAAACCACCACATCCCAAAATAAAAAAACAAGAGAACCATAAACAGAGAGACCAATTAACTTTAGAGTATGTTTCACATCCGCCATGGCTACCACCTCTCAAGCTCTCGTCTGTGTTCATCAATATCAAGGGACCTCCGAGTATTGGACTAGCCCGCATTCTCCTATCTTCCAAATGTCATCACTTTCCAGCTTGAACTCAAAGAGAAGCTCGCTAGAAGTAACCTCAGCTTCGATTCAAAATGTGTAAAGATGTTCTGCTAAAGCCGGATACAAAATTTCACTGCAATTTTTATACACAACAAACACAACCGTCGATTTGTCTTCAGAGCAAGCGTCGTGGTCACCTTTACTAAGCAGCAAGATGCAAGCTTTAAATGTCATGGATTTTGGAAGAGGCTTTTCATTCAACTTGATTGTCAATGGACCTCCACCAGTAGCTCGGTGAGTGAAGTATTCCGGCACTTGTCCCTTGAGCACGAACCTATTCAGACTAGACATTTTCTTGACCCACGGAGGAAGCTCTTGTATCTCTGTGTCGGTCAAGCACATGCATGTGATTCTTTCAAGAGCATGAGTGAAGTCCTTGAGGTTTTCAAAGTATGACATCTGCAAATAATCAAGACGAGGCCATGACCTAATCGAGGGAGGCACTTGTTCTATTGCAGTTCCTATGAGGTAGAGATATCCAATGTTTGTGGAGATGTCAGGAAAACTTTTTAACATGGAGCAATCACTGAGATCAAGTAACTGCAAAGATTCCAAGTTGATGTTGGTGGGAAGAACCTCTAGCTTACTGCATCCTTTTAGTCTCAGTTCTTTCAGCTTCTGAAGCTTTCCAATGAAAAGAGGAAGTTCCACCAGATTTATGCAATTACTAAGGTTCAGTTCCTCTAGATTAATGGCATTCTTAATAAAGGAATTTGGAGATTGATGGCATTTCCGATAATGGAGCATCCACCGAAATCAAGACTTGAACATCCAGCGAGATCAAGTTTATACAACTTACTGATGTTGGTGTGAAGAATCTCTAGCTTACTGCATCCTTGTAATATCAATATCTGTAACTTCTGAAGGTTTCCAAGAGAGAGAGGAAGTTTCACCAGATTTGAGCAGTTACTAAGAACCAACATCTCCAAGTTGGTGGCATTCCCAACAAAAAATGGGAGCTCTACCAAGATTTAAGCAATTACTAACATCCAATTCTTGGAGATTAACGGGATTCCCAATAAAAGAGGGAAAATCCACAAGACTTGAGCATCCACCGGATATCTAGTTTCTCCAGACTATTTCCACTCATAGAAGGGAGTTTGATTAGACTCGAGCAATCACGAAGATTCAAATTCTCAAGATTATTGGTATACCCAATAGCGGGTGGAAGCTTCACTAGGCTTGAACAATCATTCAGATTCAATTTCTCAAGGTTAGTGGCAGTGGAGAGATCAGGAAGCTCCTTCAAATTTACATAATCACTCAAATCCATCCACTTGAGACTTCGAAGTGACTGTACAGAAAAAAAAAAACAAAAGCATAGTTGTTTTTATACACTTTAAACAGACGAGAACCAAACTTTTAAAAAGAAAACTACATAGATGGGTGTGGCAAGATCAGATCTTTTTTTATATAGCTAAAAATGCACAAATGAGAGATTCGAAGCGAAGATAAATAAATCAAATAACTTACTTTAATTCCTTCCCACAACTTCTCAAGCTTGCTGTGATTCATCACTAGTTTGACAAGGAACTCCAAGTTTACATTGCAAGGAAAACATGTCATTGGAAAATGACTCCACTCTAGTAATCGAAGTTTATGAGATAGATAGTTCAGACCTCGAGTTAATTGCAATTTATCACAATCACCAGAGACTTTTAAGAATTGGAGATTTGACATTCCTTCAAAGGCTTTCTCACTTAATTCTATTTTGTTCTTTGATTCTTCCGTATCTGAACATTATGCCTATGACACTTTTACTACCCTGAAATAAGGAACAAACAAGAAACTAGAGTTTGTCAGTTATCAAATAAACTAAAATTCCAGGGACAATGAAAGCCTCTTACTGTTGAATCACCAGTCAGTACTTCACGAATCTCTCTTTCATCGTACAGAAACTGGCGCTGTCCAGGCTCATGAATAGATTCTTTACAAACAATTTCTCTACCTAGTTTTCCTAGCAAACTATGCACCGTTATATATCCCCAGCGGTTGATAGATATAAGAGACTTCTCAACTAAGACGTTATGTCTTTGCCTCACTTCCAAGAACTTATTTGCAAGATAATCTTCCACTTTGTGAATCTTTTCAGAGTTGAAGAAGCAGGCTATATGAAGAAATAAATCTTTATCTTCATCATCCAAAGCATCATAGCTGAACTTCAAAATGCTTCCAATATCAGCGTTGAGGCTAGTCGTTAATCTTGGTAGCGAATTTGTCCACTCTTGCTTGGACATTCCCCGAAAGTAGGAACCCATAACCCTTAGCCCCAAAGGGAGTTCTCCAGAAAGCCTTGTAACTTTCCGAGCAAGCTCCTCAAAACCATCTTTAGGGGACTTTTGACCAAAAGAATATGTACAAAAGATTTGGAGTGCCTCATCATTCGTTGGAAAATCCACCTTGTAAATATGGTTGACTCCATGTGCTCTAAAAAGTCTCTGATCTTGGGTTGTGATTATAATCCGACTCCCCGGACCAAACCAACAAGTCCCTTTGGCTATCGCATCTAGTTGTAGTGACCGGTCCACGCCATCAAGAACAACAAGAACTTTCTTGTCCTTCAATCTATTTGACGCAACTCCCAAATGAGAAACCACCATATCCTTTTGGTTGGTTATTTGAGACATAAACTGTTGTTGTAGTTGCAACTTTAAGCTATAGTCATCGGAACACAGTCTTGAATAGTTTGCTTTGAGATCATCCATAAAGACACTCAGCTGAAAACTGTTGGAGAGTTGGTTGTATACAACTCTAGCGATTGTGGTCTTCCCAATCCCAGGAGGACCCCAAATCCCAATCATCCTCACCTCATCTGAGTCTATGCATAAAAATGGTTCCATCTTTTTCAAATGAGCTCCCATTCCAACTAACCCGTCGAAATCATTTGAGGGTGTGAAATTATTCAGCATGTTTGAAACATCAGTGGCGATTCTCTTGATCATGGCCGCTTCAGTATCCCTAACAATTGGAGAGTTCAATGCATCCATTAAATAATCATGCAAAATGATAAAGAAATATGAATCTATTGTTTAAAAATGTATAGAGACAGTGGGAATCAAAAGAATTAACCAGTTGCTTGAATGATAGCCAGCGATTGTAGCAACTTTTGCAAAAGCTTGTCTCCATCTCTCAATGCATTCCTTTGTTTTACCAGCACAAGTTTTTCTAAAGACTCTCCCAAAATCTCCTGCTAGCTTTTTCACATCAGATGGATCCACTTCGTAGAAAACAGCCATTACAGTTTGACCCAACTCTTCTCTGCATTTCATAATCTCCACAAGTTCATCAAGACACCATTTTGAGGAGGCATAGTTCCTAGAGAGCAAGATGATTGCAATCTTAGATCCTCTGATGGCCTTGATCAGCTCGGGACCAATAGATTCTCCTCTTCTGATTTCATTATCAACGAATGGAGTGATTCCTTTTCTTTCGAACTCCATCTGAATGTGACTAAGAAAGGTTCTGCGGACATCTGCCCCGCGGAAACTGGGAAAGACATCATGCATCCAGATGTCAGAAGAAGAAGGTTGAGGAACTGTTGAAGGAGACAAAGAAGATGAAGGTGAAGAAGGAGAAGGAGAATCCTCTTCTCTGTTATCTTCTTGATGGAATCTAAGTTTTCTCAAAAGAGTTAAGAGTCCTATTGCAGAAGCAACAGTACTGGTGAGGAACAAAGAAGAATCCATTAATGAGTATGATGGAAAGAGGATCAGTATTACCGAGAGCTATGTGGAGGAAGAAACTATAAAGAAGGTTTGTATACATTGGACACAGAACGTTGCCTCTATTCCACCGACTAGAAAGTTGAAATCACGAGCAAAAAAAACGTGGATCGACTGTTGCCTTTCTCCGTATACCTAATTCCTTGATATTTTCACACAGAAAATTACAAGAACGACAATAATAGAGGAGGCCCTAGAAGAGCAAGTAGCAGGAGAGGAATCTTAGTAAATATGAGATTCAAGAAAATACATAATGATAATAAACTTAAAAATGAAGATTAATAATCAGAAATCAGAAAGCTTAAACAAGACAACAACCACCACCTCCTCTCTTGTTTCCTGTTTGTGTTCTTCAGAATCTGCATGCACTCAAAAAACAAACCAAAACTTGTTAAACACACAAAACCAAACCATCCATATAGATCACAGTGAATGAGCTATTCCAAGAACCATTGAAGACTTGAAGTAACTACATACATTTTTGAATTAATCTCAAGCTTATCTTAGCTCCTTACCGTGAAGAGTTCTAGTTGAGAGTGGAACGGATCAGGGAGCTCGCTTCTCTGGAACTCCACCCTCTACTCTTCTATCTTCGAATTAATCCCATTGTCTTGCTTTTCTCCACTTGTTCATGTCACAACTTCTAAACTGTTATTCTTTCGGAATGAATCCTTGCTATATATATGAACCTCTATAACCTCTCGTTACAGAACCTATAAGCCTATATGAATCCTTGTTCTTCTTTCGGAATGATTCCTTGTTCCAGTGAACGTTTAGAAGCTAAGGAATTTGCCTTGCACAACAAGCTTGATAGCGGAAATGCAAGAAAGACTTCATGACTTTCTTATGGCTCAAACAGAAGGGCTTAAAAAGAGTTTGAAAAAAAAGGCTGAGTAAAATTTGATTTTGTTGAACACTGAAAATTCTAACATCAAGTGAAAATTGTTAGCTCTCTTTAGGAACAACTGAACGATACTTCTGCTACTCAGATAACAGATCTTGAACGTTGACAAATTAGCCAAGACTGAAGCAAGGGGTGAGAAAACAGAATCCAAATACAAAAACACTAGAAGAAAGTAAAAAGGAGCCTTCAAGACGAGTTTGGAGAGTTTCAGAGCAAAAGGTTTCACTCTGGAGAAGTTAGCATCGCTTGAGAAACACTTCATGGAGTCGAATCTGTTATATCAGTGCAATTATCTGCCTTCATTTGTTGAGGATGATCCCGTTGATGACATCAACAGGCAAAGCGTATGCTGGATCAATTGCTTTGACTCCACGGTACTCAAGAAGGGAAAGCCCTCCACAGAGAGCTATGTGGAGGAAGAAACTATAAAGAAGGTTTGTATACACTGAACACAGAACGTTGACTAGAAAGTTGAAATTACTAGCAAAAAAACGTGGATCGAATGTTTCTTTTCTCCGTATACCTAATTCCTTGATATTTTCACACAGAAAATTATAGAACCGACAGTAATAGTCTAATAGAGGAGGCCCTACAAGAGCAAGTGACAAGAGAGGAAACTTCCTTAGTAAATATGAGATTCAGGAAGCATAAACAAGACAACACAAAGCACAAAACATTTTTTTTCTTGTTAGTAAGAAAAATAGTAAAATAAAGAAAGTCATAGCACAAGCTTGATAGCAGCAATGCAAGACTTCATAACTTTCTTATGGCGCAAACAGAAGGCTTAAAAGAGACTTTGAAAAAAAAAGCAAATTGTTTTTGTTGAACCCTGAAAATTCCATATTAAGTGAAAAAGTTAGCTCTCTTTTAGGAACAACTGAATGATACTTCTGCTAATCAGATAACATATCTTGAACGTATCAACTAGGACAAATTAGCCAAAGACTGAAGGAAGGGCTGAGGAAACAGAATCCAAATACAAATACATTAGAAGAAAGCAAAAAAGGAGTCTTCAAGACGAGTTGGAGAGTTTCAGAGCAAAATGTTTCACTCTGGAGAAGTTAGCATCGCTTGAGAAACACTTAAGGGAGTCAGATCTTCAACTATAACTTGCAGTACCAGCTGTAGCAAAGAAAAGCAGAATCTGTTATACTCTATGGAGAATGTGATCGAGGATCTGCCTCCATACTGACCATATTAGTGTTATATCAAGTGCAATTATCTGCTTTCATTTGTTGAGGATGATCCGGTTGATGACGTCAACAGGCAAAGCGTAGGCTGGATCCATTGCTTTGACTCCACAGGTACTCAAGAAGGGAAAGCCCTGCACCAAATTCTTGATGAAATGAGATTTGATTTAACAAAGATGAGCTTAAAGAGACATATAACTAAGTTAGTAATCACCTGCAACTCCAAAGTAGGTGTGGTAGATATCAACAGCATCGTCTGGTCGGGTCTGAGATGCCTCCATTCTCCAAATTTAGGGATGTTTGTTTTGTTAGCGGGTTTTTAATGGGTTTAAAATAATGTCCATTTAGAACTATTTAGTTAAATGAGTTTTAAATGGGTCTAAACGGGTAAGAGTTTTAAATGGGGTGGATCTTAAACGGGTGGGTTTTACCATTTTAACATCCCTATCCAAATCCTGATCAAATCAGGAAAGAAACTCGAGTTCACTAGATCGATAAAGCAAAGCTTGTCAAGTTCATCTTGGACTGTCAGTTTTGTGTCTCAACATTTCGTTGCTAATTTGATTTTAAAGCTCTCATCTTTCCTGATTTGATTAACTACCCATTTAAATGAATCTTAACAAAACTACCCTTTTAAAACTCATTTAACTAAATGAGTCTAAATGGACATTCTTTTTTAAACCCATTAAAAACCCGCTAACAAAACCCATTATAACATCCCTGCCCCCAGATTTGACTTGTCTCTCACACAACCACCAACCAAGCAAGTCCTTATCAACATGGTGAAGACTCCCGGTGATAGCAAGAGCACCCACGCAACGGAAAACTACAAGGAAAAGAAGAAACAAAAACAAACAATAAACGTCCTGCTACCATGAAACTTTCCAATACTCAAATAGCATAAACATACTCTGTGCTGCATGTGATTCAGCTCCAGGTGTGCACCCGAAACCACCGTCACGGTTTTTGCAGCTAACAATGTAATCAACAGCCTTCTTCACATTGCTCTTGTCAAGACATTTCAATATTGACAGACAGCATATAGAGATGTACGAAAACCTACATAAACAGCCTTGCAGTTAAAGTTCATCATAGTGAAAGCAACAATAGGAGATATATAAATGTCTTTGGGACTACATGGCCATGAAGAGTAATACCTCGTATCTATTTCTCCCCACATATCTCCTGAGAAAGATCCATCTTCATTCTGCAAACCAGCAATATCTAATTTTGTATATAGGAAACCATAATAATATATCTATCATAAGCAATTTGCCGAAAAGTTTTCATTGAGTAAATAATATGAAAGCTCCACCATGCATGAGTAAAGAAGCCAAGTGGTAAAAGGATACAGCTTGATACTTTTCCAACGTCAAGAATGTCTAGTTTGTCAAAGAGGGCCAAGATTTGTACAGCACTGATCAGTGTGTATAAAACATGTGGATCATGTCCAGTGTTGCCAGCAAAGCCACCTACTCAGGAAAGCACCACTCGTTAGTAAATTTTATATTGAAGCGATAGCTTATGATTGGGGATTAAAAAAAAAAGTGAAATCCTATAGCAAGTCCAATGATCTCCACAGATCTTTTTGCTAGATTATAAAGCAATGAAAGCCAATGATTGCTAGATTATATCCTTTCTATCGTTATTATTCTATTCGTAAGTTAAAAATAGCTGATATGCAAACCGTATGGTAGAGGAAATATAGTACTATATGGTACACACCAGATTCGTGCTGGCAAGTCATGAGCCATGAAACAACTTCATCTAGGGAAACAGAGCTAAGCTTCTCAAATAAGGCTAGAGTGGTGAGTCCCCAGTATGCACCGTTCATCCTTAAATGATCCATCATCACAGAGTCAAAACTCTCTTTCTTCTAACATATATAATCCCCACACCAATTAAAAAGTGAGAAGAGTAAATTACTATAATCATAACGAAAATAAAACGTTACCTTTTCTGTCATGAGAATGTAACGAACATGCTTGTCAGCTACAAGCTCACCCATCTGCCATAAAATTATTCACAGCAGATTCAGTTACGTGGCACAAACGGAAGAACCACCATAACAGTGTAACTTGACTCAATGCAGCAAGCTTAGTAATCTACAGGAACCATCACAAAACACGAAAGTATACGTTTTTAAACCCAAATCATAGAAAATTCAAATAGCATAAGCCATATATGACGAGATCGATCAAGACGCACAGTTTTTTTTTCAAACCTCAATAGCTTGAATTTAGATTTTTTTTTAATAAAAAAAACCCCAACTTTCAAATTCAGATAACGTAGTGAGACCCAAGCGCAAAAGCCACAAACTTAACTAGAAATCGAACAACATCATTGAGAGAGAACTGGTTACCTGAAAGGAAGAAGACGTAGAGCTCATCAAATCAAGCCACTGGGTATGAAGATCGAAGAGAAACTTCTTGACCTTTTCGTCTAAAACATTAATACAAGTCATGTTTCCTTTTACACAGAAGCCAATCCCGATTGAACCGGTTCTATTAAATTAATTCGTTTTGGTTAGGACGCATACCGGATATGATTACAACTCATGTTTCCTTTTTCCAGTGGGCCTTTACTATCAAGCTAATAATTGTTAGCCCATTGGGCTTCGAAAGACGGTTTTACCCTTTCTTCCATCCCCTTATACAGAGTTTCCTCACTGAATGAAGATTCTTTCTGGTTTAGCGAATCAGAGAAGCCAATCCCGATTTAACCGGTTTTATTGAATTAACTCGTTTTGTTTCCTTTTTTCCAGTGGGCCTTTACTATCAAGCATTGTTGGCCCATTGGGTTTAGAAAGACGATTTTACCCTTTCTTCCATCCCCTTATATGGAGTTTTCCTCACTGATTGAAGATTTCTTTTCCTCGGCGACGGTTTAGCGAAATCTCCGGCGAAGCTATGACGACAATCAGTCTCCGCAAGCAAAACACGAGGCTCCCACCTGAGGTGAACCGCGTGCTCTACGTTCGGAACCTCCCGTTCAACATAACGAGCGAGGAGATGTACGATATCTTCGGCAAGTACGGCGCGATTCGCCAGATTCGAATCGGATGCAACAAGGACACGAAAGGAACGGCCTTTGTCGTGTACGAGGATATCTACGATGCTAAGAACGCCGTGGACCATCTATCGGGTTTCAACGTGGCGAATCGGTACCTGATCGTGCTCTACTACCAGCACGCGAAGATGAGCAAGAAGTTCGATCAGAAGAAGAATGAAGAAGAGGTTGCTAAGTTGCAGGAGAAGTATGGTGTCTCTACCAAAGATAAGTGAACATGTGTATCGTTTGATTCGATTTTAGGGTTTTTTAATTGGGGAAAGTTTCGAACTTTTGTTTCGTTATCTGTATTGTGAGTTGTATGTTGAACTTGTTTGGTCTCTTGTCCTTTATATCGATCGACAAATCAATGAAAAGGAATCTCTTTTTAACTCCTAAATAGCTATTACTGTTACGAAAGTTTGAAGCTTTGATGAATGATCTTTTTGTCATATCAATTTGCTTGGATTCTGTGTTGACACTGTTGATCTTGTGTTTTAGCATTGTAAGAAGTAAGAACAAATATCACTGACACATACAAGAGAGCTGAAAATGAATTTTGAGTCATATCAATTTTTCTTAGATGTTGCTGCAACACCATAGTTTCTCAAGGATATTTTGCCACCGAGGTCTAATTAAGTAGATTTGGTTTTGGGTTTACACTGCATTTGCCATTGTTGATCTTTTCAGGGCTGGTTTCAAAGTGCCATTGCGTTTAGCTTTGTATCTTATAAGGACTGGTTTCAGGTGGCTTGCTAGGAAGTAAAGAACAAATAACACTAACACATACAAGAGAATCGAAAAAGAAGTTTTAAGTACATTGAGAAACCCATGGCACCTTTAAGAAGCTGTAGTAGTAAACAACCAGAAAGAAAATGTACATACAAATCAAACACCTCCCCCAAATCCCCAATTAATGAATTTGTTTTCCTTCTCCACCCTTAAAGATCTCTCCTCCAGTTCAATGATTAGCAACTTTTGATGTGCCTTTTGTCTTGTTCTGCTCTCTTTCTATCTTCTCTCTTCCTCTACTTCAACAATTGGGTCATTTAAATGAAAGTTCACGCCGTTTCTTTGGGATAGGATCCGGGTTTCCTTTTCTCATCATTGCCACAAACTCATCATAGTTGATCCGACCATCCTGCATCAGAAATTTGGTTATTAATATCGAGATTGTTAAATACTTTGTTTCAGTTTCAAGGGGGCTGTTGTTTCTTACATTGTCTCCATCAACCTCTGAAATTATCTCTTTAATGTCTCTGCCATCACTCATCCCAAATTCCCGGAGGGCTTGCTCCAGCTCTTCCATTGTGATATATCTGGGAAGAGCAAGCATTATTTGAAGTGAACATTTGACTTCACAGCAACCATTATCACAAAAGTGTTGAGTGCTTACCCGCTGTTGTCTTTGTCAAAGTGCTGGAAGGCTGAGTAGAGATGTTCTTCTCTGTCAAGTCTGTTAATATGCATTGTGGCTGCGATAAACTCACCATAGTCTATTGTTCCATTACCATCAGCATCGGCCTGTAGAATCAAAGCAAAATCAGTGGTAAGTCCTCCTTCCTTGTTGCTCAGCATATCACAAAATCTAAAACTGTAGTTAGCACGCAAAAGGACTTACAGCTTCCATTAACTGCTGGACTTCGTATTCTGACAGCCTTGTACCTTGCTTAGCTAGTCCCTGTCTTAGCTCCTCGAGTGTAATTGTTCCACTGCTGTCAGTGTCCATACCTTTAAACATCTCTTTCAACCCCATGATCTCTTCCTCTGATAAGCAACCTGCTATCACCCGTAACGCAACTTTCTTGAAATTGTTCATTGCTTTGAATTGCTTGAGCCTGGACATCACCGCGTTGTCAAGAGGAACATCTGGTGCTTCTCCATCCTCCTTAATCCATGGATGGTCTTTACAAAAAAAAAAAAGAGAGAAAAACATTAATTGTTATGGAGAGAAAGACTGTTATGCTTTGTGGTTATTAGTTATGCTTACTGAGAACTTGAGCAGCAGTTAGTCTTTGCTTAGGATCAGAGTTGAGCATCTTCTTAACAAGATCCTTCGCCTGAGGTGAGATGGATGGCCATGGATCACTTGAGAAATCAACATGACTCTTTAGGATGGCGTTGAATATTCCATTCTCCGATTCTATCATCATCAGGTAATCAAAACACATGAATATATATATTAAAAAAATAAACATATCTAGATATGTTTATAAAAACTTTACCAGCCCAGAAGGGTGGGACACCACACAAGAGGATATACAACATGACACCAATACTCCAAATATCAGCTTCTGGTCCATACTTTCTTTTCAAAACCTCTGGTGCTATGTAATAAGCACTACCCACTATGTCTTTAAACACCTCTCCTGGCTTGTAAAAAACGGAGAGCCCAAAGTCAGTGGCTTTGAGAGGAGAGTTCTCATCTTTGTTCAGCAACAGAAAATTCTCAGGCTTCAAGTCTCTGTGGATAACCCCCATTGAATGGCAAGTATGAATAATCTGAACAATTGTTCGCAACAAAGAAGCAGCTGCTCTCTCAGAGTAATGTCCTTTAGCAATAATCCTATCGAACAACTCTCCACCAGCACAAAGCTCCATGACCAAATGCACAGAATGCTTATCCTCGTAAGCTCCTTTAAGCTCCACAATGTTTGGCTGACCAGTCATGTGATGCATTATCTGCACTTCCCTTCTTACATCCTCTATGTCTTCTTTGTTCACAAGCTTTCTTTTGGCAATGGTCTTGCAAGCGAACTGCTGACCTGTTGCCTTCTGTGTGCAGAGGTGCGTGACACCAAACTGCCCTCGGCCTAGCTCTTTGCCTAGAGAATATGAAGATTTTACATCTTCCATGGGGCGACCTAAGACAGGTCCTATAGGGCCTTGTTTTGTTGCGGGAGGTGGTGAAGGAGGGGCGTGTTTGGATTGTGCTACAGGAGGTTCAGCGGTTGGACCAACAGCGTTTGAATCGGTTAGGCCCTTGTCTTGTGTGTGTCCATCTTCTGAGTCCCGTCCGGAGCAACAATTCCCCATTGTTGCATTAAAGGGTGGGGGAGAGGAAGGAGAATTAGAAAGGTTGTGTTCTTTGTGTGTTTTTTTTCTCTTGTTTTCTTCCTCTGGTTTGTGTTTCTTGATTAGCAAGGAAGTTAAGGTGTTTTGGTTGTGAATGGCTATGAATAGAATGTTTTTGGCCTTTGGGTTCAAAGGGTTATAGGAATTGTTGATAGAGAGGAAGTTTAGGACCAAAGCTTGTCTGTAACTTGGTTATTTAAAGTAAAACAGAAAGAGGTTTAGGAGTTAAGACAAAGGTTGACAGCTAATCCTAGGGATGTCTATTTGTTACAGAACTGTATGTTCTTCTTATCTTCCACATGTCATATATTTTAATATATAATTGACCTTGAAGTTGACATGTTGCAAAAATCTATTCATCAGATCTGATATGTGGGAAACTAAGTTCTAATTCGTGGGATTTTGACATGTATTACACAATTAAAACTAATTTAATTTATTGAAAATCGTCATTAGTTATTTTATGAGCAAATCACGACAAGATAATAATATGAAAATCCAGCTGGCTACATACAAAAATGTCATATTTTCCATTTAACATCATTGAAATATTTTATGATATGACATTCATATATCTTATATTATCTTTTTCAGTTCGGTTTTTCATATAAATCTCTCAAATCTATTGGTAACAACAAAAGCCCTAGTTTAAATCCAGTGGGAGTAGGTGGAGGAATGACTGAATCAGTACGAGAACTGTTAAGCCTTGGTGGTGCCAAAACAGGAACCATTTTGGAAGTGGTGATGCAACTCCAAGGTACGGTAATGACAACATGACAATTCATGGTACTGACACTGTTGATGCAAGAGATGAAACCACCATCTTTTACTACACAAGGTAAACCAATAGAACCCGAAAACCAGCAGAACCATCACGAAAATACCTACAAACACCAACATTATGATTAAGAAACTAGTGTTTAGCTTTGGCAATTGTATTAAGCCCATTTTGTTTCTTTTGACAGTTTGTCAAGCAAATGAGTCCATTTATATAACCGAGTGCGCAAGAAAATTCACTTTGTAAAAGTGAAGAAAAGCGTTCTGGTTTCTAACTACATCTAAATGAGGTAAAGTGGAGGACAATGATAGAACGTTCACAGTTGACATATGTTTGGTCCATAACGTTGTTGTAATTAGGTGACCAGAAGAGTGATAGTTGACATCGCTAAATTCAATGCCGTACAAAGACATCTAGAGACGAGATATGTTTAAATTCAATGCCGTACAAAGACATCTAGAGACGAGATAGATGCATATATTACATATAAATGTGTTCATGAAAAGTAAAGTAAAAAAATAAGTAAATTACAAGTAAATATTAAAAATAATTAAATCAGAAACTTATACAAAATAAGGAAATTAGTGTGTTTTTGAAATTCCTTATACAAAAATTTTAGTGAATTAGTTACTGTTATCAAACAAAGCAAAGTGAACAACTAATTAAGAGATAGTAGCTTTTTTATGTCAACAAATCAACATACACATTAAGGATGTAACTGGATCAACAAAATTTGGAATTGGAGTATGTGGAATGGGTCATTCCATTTGATTCCAAAATAAAATTACCAGTTACATAAAATAAAATAAAAAGATCATATTCCAATAATTCCGGTGGGATAAATAGAAACATAAGAAATACAGTAATAAATCATTCAGAAGAAAAAAGTTACGAGAATGGGGTGGAATGAAACAAAATTAGATATTTTTAATTATGTTTAGATGGTACTTACTTTTTTGCAGTCAAATGGTAGATTTGTTATGATTTTAAATTTAAAAATTCTGGTAGATTCTATGATTTGTTTTTTTTTTTTGAACTTTGGCTTGAGATTCTATGATTTGTTACAACCTTAAACTAAAAATAACAACATATTTTCTTATTTAAACACTCTGTAGTGATCAAACTTACAAATCATCCGAAGAAGCAACTATATTTTTGTCAGATGCATTTACTTAGTATAATGAGAATAGTCTTAATAATTTAATTAAAATTACACTTAATGTCATTCCATTCCATTCCTTTAAAATATTACCATTTATGTTAGAAAAATATTTTCTACGATTAAGCTCATGTAATTTTAAGTTATTCCATAACTGCTACCATTCCAATGTTAACATTCCATTTTTTTCTAATTCCTTTCATTCCGAACATTCATAAAATCTATTTCCAGTTACAGCCTAAAAATAATTAAGTTATATAGTAAATTTATATACAGTATAAATCTATGTTGTGTTAAAAAAAAAGCATAAATCTATGTAAGTTAGGACACAAGATAGAGGTCCTTCCCATGGTGTGACAGCTTGGATGAATGTGCATGATTTGAATGTTGGTAAGTTCCATCTTTTTCACTGTTTCTACTGGCTGAAACCAAACAGCCACTTAAAGTAAAGTATAAATTACCACCGAAGAGGAAATTTATGCTCAATACTCACCTCTGCTTAGGCTTGGGACTTTTATCCGAGATCCAGATTCGATCAAAAATTCGATCCGGATCCGTTCCGAAAATTCGGATATTCGATCCGGAAAGTAAAATGTTGGATCCGTCAAAGCCGGATTCGGATCCGGGTATCTTAATTTTTAAGTCCGGATATCCGGATCCGTAAGTTTTATTAATAAATATATTAAAAATAGTAATATCTATATATAAAAATTAATTTTATTTAATATATTTTCATTTTTATAATAGTATATATAAATTTTATGTAAATTTTGTAATATTATACATAGAAATAATTAAAGACAATATATATACATTTTTTAAATTATTGTTAATATTTTATATATATATATATTAATATTATTTTTTATTTATTTGAAAGATCCAAATCCGGATCCGGATATCCGCCGGATATTACAATTTTTAGAAAAATATCCGACACCCGGATATCCGAGAACCCCGGATCCGGACCGGATAACGATAGTAAAATTATGGATCCGCCGGATAAGGATCCGGATCCGGATACCTTAAAATTTTCCGGATACCCGATCTGTCTCGGACCTAGGCTCTGCTTTCTTCATTATGATCATAACTTCATAAGTATGTATTTTTAGATTTACACTTTATATTAATGTAAATTTGTTTTATTAATCAGTTTGTGACAACTGAAATCAAACAAGTACAACTGGAAATGATCATGAAAAAGAAAAAAATAATAACTGAAAATGTAGAAGAACATAAATCAAATGGCTCAGAATCGTTAAAAATGATTTACTATACACTCTGTTAAAAAAATTGGTTTATTTTCCCTCGTAACAAAGCCCTAATTTATCGATTTGGGGGAATCGAAACGCCGAGACATTTGGTATTATCCTCATCGCCTTAGCTCAGCTTCTTCTTTTTTCTCCGGATTCTGCTTCTCCGTCAACGACGCCGATCAAGACCAAGCAGGTTCTCTCCCTCCCTCTCTCTCTCTCTCTCTCTCTCTGGCAACCTCTCGTCACTGATCTATACCACGATTTAGATTATTATTCATCAGAATCGCCTTTAGGTTTTCTTGATTCGCTCGAATTTCGTCCCTTCGTTGCTCAATCAATGACTTATGGTTCGGATTCGCCTGCTTAGATCATCCTCCGCCTCGAGATTTTGCTCTTTGAACCATATTCGATGGAAGTATTTGTAGAAATGTTGTTTGATTTCTTGTTTCGCTCTTCCGATGGATCTATGCGTTTTCGATATTCGCTATTAGGTTGATGCTCTTCATTGATCTTTGATGTTCAACGAGAAGATTACTGCTATGTATTGATTATTATCGTTTTCTGTGAGAATTGCAGGATTAACTTTGTTTTTGAGAAGATGTCTACCGTATCAAAGACCAAATCAAGAGACAAGAAGATTGTTAATGATTCACAGAAGGCACCAAGCCAAGCCTCTGGATCCATAGGTGCAACTACTGGTGGTGCTTACAATCCTCTCTTAGGGACTTTTCAAACCGTTGAGACACTGAATGGTTCCTCATCGCTTCACAATAACGGCCGTTTCAGAAGCATTGATGACTCGGATTCAACCACCGCCGACTTTGATTCCGTCTCTAACAACGGTAGCTGGTCAGGCGATTCGGAAGATCACAAAGAGAAGGCACTACCTACGACAGCCACCGCAAAGCAAGAAGCCATTCCGGGAGCAGCTGACAACGATAATAAGCGAGAGAAGATGCGGCTGAAGAACGAGAGAAAGCATCAGCGGCAGAAGGAGAAGCGAGCTCAGGAGTTGCATGAGCGGTGCTGTCAGTTTCTGATGTCGAGGAAACTCGAAGTCCTTGTTCAGCAGGTGCAGGTCATAGTGATGGGGATTTCTCATGAGCGTGCGACTTACGCTCTGATGTTGAATGAAGGGAAGCTAGAAGAGTCTGTTAATTGGCTGCTTGATGATAGTGGGGCGAGTGTAGCTGATACGAAACTAGATCCCGCCTCTGGGAACTTGAAGCTTGACATATCGCAAGAGCTGGGGAGAATCTTGGAGTTGGAAAGGGAATATAAGTGCGCAAAGCAGGATGTAGAAAAGGCTGTGGTTACAGCGGAAGGGGATATTGAGAAAGCAGAGGAATCGTTAACAAGACAGAAGGAAGAGCAATCTACTGCTTCAGTAAAAGCAGAGGATGTTAGTGATAATGCGTCCGTTAGCAGAGTCCCTTCTGTGCAGGAAAGCCAAAACAGAGTAGCCGCCCAGTTGCAACCTAACTCAGGCATGTATACTGCAGGGGGAGAAGAAGACAGAAAGAGTCTCGGTTACCTCAGAGGATCCAGCTATGTTAATGGAGAATCCGGAAACGAAAGAGTAGATAGAATTCACACGGAATTGCAGTGGTTGAAAATGCAACAGAATGCTGCCATGGAAGAGAAGAAACGCATGTTAACTCAACAGACACAGCTGCCGCGGCCAAGAGAAGAAACGCATTATGTGTCGGCTCAAGGTGGTCAATTCAAGAGACTTCAGCAGAGGGAACCAGTTATGGCGATGCAGCAACAACAACAACGCACTCAGTTACCTGTCTCTACCATGAATTCATCCTTTACTGTATCAGGAGGCAGCGATTGGTACTCTGCAAATAGATCTGATGAGGCGGCACAATCTAACGGTTACTTGCCCACAAGAACTCTGCCTCCTAGTGATCTGAATTCAAATCTGATGTACCAGCAGCTTCAGTACCGACAATATCAAGGCCAGGGGAACAACGGTCACAGAACGGCAGGAGGTTCTGCTTCTTCACAGCATGCTGTGGCACCAGCTGCTTCTCTTGGGCTCTTCTCGGGGTATGGATCAACATCTTCATCTGGGGTGGACTGGAACACGGATGGGTCAGCGGGATATTCGGATTACAACAACATTGATTGGAGTTTAGACAGAGGCCTAGCTTGTCCGAGACCAAACCAACAACAGTACGTAGCGGCATCATCCCCATATGAAGCAAACATGAATGGAAGGACAAGAACGATGGGCATGGCAATGGGAGTGCAGGAAGCTGCTTTAGTGGGGAATGGGAGAGAATGGACATCGCCATTTGAGGGTAAAGATCTGTTTAGTTTGTCTAGACAGTACGTGCCTCCTTCTCTTTGAAGGTGAAAGTTGCTTCTATAATAAAGATGATGATCGATGGGTATGTGTTTGTGGTTACTAGTTTTATCAAGAGCGAGTTTCTTGCATGTTTGCTCAATCATAATGGATCTTTTCAAAATTTCCTAATATTTTATCCCCAACGTATCTACCACGGAGAGCTCTTAAACTCCAACATTGGTCTTGCAACGTGAAGGAAACGACTTAAAGAAACATACGGGAAGCCGGGAACCGTATGAAGAACAAAAGGAAAGGAAGAAGACCATGAATGGCACTAAAACTGGTTACTCGAGACATCATCATGTGGAATGGTTTTAGAGTCTCTAAATCTTGTCAAAAAAAAAAAAAAAAAATCTTGTTAAAGCGACGATGCGGACACTTTGGATGTACTCGTTTTAGGCTTTGGATGGTCTCGAATGAACCCACTAGTCAAACTTAATTAACCCATAACGATAATAGTCACGTTATTTAGATGTTGAAAAACAAAGCTTATTAATTAAACAATATATAATCTTCCACGAGACCAGCCACCAATGATGAAGAAAAGAGCAGCTACCACCAAGTACAATTAGTTATATAGTAATAGTAGTAATAATAGATATTAGTGATGCCATGCACGCGCGTTAATTACCGGAATGACTAATAATAGCTCTCCAGCAAGAAGTAGACCTCGGCATAAAATCCGAAACCCGAAATCCGAACCGAATCCGAACCGAAAAACCCGATCCGTTATCCGACTCGAAACATAAAAAATACTCGAACGGGTCTTGTAGGGTGGTACAAAAAATATCCGAACCCGAAGTGTTATTAACCGAACCCGAACGGGTAACCCAAAAAATCCGAAATTAATAGTCAATATAAATATTTTGAAATATATATAAGTATTCCAATTATTAAATTCAATATTTGTGGTAATATTATACATAATAATAAATATTAAAATTTTAATAAATACTTTAAGTACACAATTATTTATAAATAAGTATTTTATAATTTGTTCATTGAAATAAAAAGTCTACTCTCTATAATGCAATACATATTTTTTACAAATGATGTTTGTTTTCATGCTTGATTTAACATTTTATTGTTATTTTATCAATTTTATATGTGATAGATTAATTTTTATTTAATTTAGATGTTTTTATTTATGTTTTACTTCAAAAAATTTATTTTTTACTTTGGTTATATCCGAACCGAACCGATATAACCCGAACCCGTACGATATATGATTACTTTATGGGTTTTATGATGCAATACAATTTTGAACCGAACCCGAAGTGTTATTATCCAAACCCGATCCGTACTAATAAAATTTTAGTATGGGACCTAGAAGCGTAAACCCGAAAATCCGAAAACTCGAAAAACCTGATCTGAATGCCAACGGGTATCCGAACGTCCAGGCCTAGCAATAAGTAATGGAATTGCTGCTAATCGATTGAGACAGTGAGTGGTATGGCCACTGTCCAAACTTGTCACAGTCAAACGAAAAATCATTATGTTTATTTGGTGTCTTTTAACCCCATAAATAAATAAAAGTTGTGTTTTAATTAGAAAGCTGGAAATTATAGTTTATTAATCCTTTTGGAACTTCAGTTTTGATTACTTTTTCGGTTGGCAACTTCAGTTTTGAATTTTCTTGCCCGAAGTTGGAAATTGTGGAAAACATAAAATTTTTACAAAATTCATATTTTATTTTTTGACATTTTAGCACAGAGCATTGTCTTTTTGTGTGTCAGCTTAGCAGTACATAGGAGTTATGAAAAGTATTTAATGATAAATAGTACTTAGGTTATCTAGGTACTTTGACAAAAAAAAGAAGTTAAAAAGTGTATGGACATTTACCCCAATACATATATAATAATATTGAACTATAGTTTTGCTGTAAACGATATTGTCAGGAGTTAGCAATTACTATTCTAAATACTTTTATCATTGCTACTTACTCCACCACCATCTTTTTTTTTTTTGGGTCAAAACTCCACCACCTTCTTAGAGCGTACGCAACGGAGGTACATGCAGGGTCCTTGGCGTTTAATCATAGGTTAAGAAGATTATAATAATAGTTGTTTGGTTAATAAGAGTAAGGATTGATACGTTATTAAGGATTTTTAGGACTTGATCCTTAGGGTACGTGGCGTGTTTTGAATGGATGGAAGAGATTTCGGTTTGGTTACGCGTAAAACATTGGTCATTCTCGACCGAAGCAGAAAAAAAAAGTCCCGACGAAGAAAGGCGATTGCTCTCTCGACGAAGCGAAGGCGAATCCCGCGACGACAGACAACTATTCCCGCGGCGAACGACGGTGATTTGTCTCCGTCGACTGAACAAGGTAGATTCATCGATATATATTAATTTGAATGTTCAATCGATATCGTTTCAACTTAGGGTTCGAACACAATTTGGGGGTTTGTTGCGTTTGTAATTAGGGTTTCAATTCGAATTTTGGGCTTTTTGCGTTTGTAAAAAATTGGTGTGAAGACGATACTGCTAGCATCGATTTCGGGTTCTTCTGGTTTGAAATTAGGATTTCAAAAGGAGTTGGGAATCAATTCAATACTGATATTGTTTACATTCGTTTCTTGTTTGCAGATGGCGAATCCACATGAACCTCATTTCTTTAAGCCGCTGCTTCCTGGTTTCCAAAGTGGCGTCGTAAGAACCTCACTCTCTCTATTTGTTTACATGCGTTTCTTGATTAGATGTATTTCTTGTTTGATTAACTTTGCCTTTTCTTGTAGACAATACCACTTGCCTTCTTCTCAAAGCACATAGAAGGGAAGACGAACCAGAAAACATGGAAACTAAGATCAGACGCTTCAGATCAAACTTGGGAAGTGATACAAGAAGACAGGACACTCACCAGAGGTTGGAAAGATTTCACCACAGCACATGACCTTCAAATCGGTGACCTTGTCATCTTCAAACACGAAGGAGACATGGTGTTTCATGTCACTCCTTTTGGTCCTAGCTGTTGTGAGATTCAGTATACACATCCTCACATCATCAAGGAAGAAGCCGACGCGGGTGATGCTGATGACAATGAGATTAGTAAGTCTTGACGTGGAAACTTGTTTTTTTATTTCAGGAGGAACAGAGGCAATGTCTTCCGTCTCTTTAGCTTGTGTCTCTTTAGCTATGTATCTCGGACTTGTTTAGAGCTTCTATCATCTTGTTTTCCTTGCTACAATGTAATGATCAGTTCAGTTTAGACTCAAGTTCTTGTGTTTCTCGAGTATCAACTTACTTTTATAAGTTTAAATCTTTTTCCTCTACTCTTGTAAGTTTAAATCTGTTTAGCTAACTACAATCTTGCTTCTCTTCATTCTCTTCTCTTTTATCTTTTGTTTAGTTAATCTCAATCTGTTTAGGATCTTCCCGCTCAAATTCACGAATGTGTGATCACACTTCTCACACACAATCGTTTTCTCTCTCAATCAAACTCTCAAAGAAGAAGAACAAGAAACACAAAAGAAGTACACACACAGAGTTAAACCGTCTAACTGAACCGGATGCCTCCTCTTCAATCTGACCGCTCAATTGACATAACCAGTCTTGGTTTAAGTTTAACCAACTGATTTAACATCACCAAAGCACTACAAACTACAATTTCAGTTTTAAAAACAAATTTCAATTTCAATTTAAAAAAAAATTAATAATTTTTTTTTTTTCTATAAGGATCCATCTTCGGGAACACCATTGGACGACCATTTTTGATTCGAATCCTTAACTATTCAAACAAAAACCAAAAAAAAAAATATTACTAAAATATTCTTAAGGATTTCACCATTGCATATGCTCTTAGAGCATGATTATGAGCATGATTATCCGGGGTCCTTAGTGAGTTTTTTAGTGCGTGGGCCCCCACAAAACCCTTAAGGATCGGTTACAAAAACTACTAATTAAGAACCGATCTTAGTGAGTTTCTTACACTGTTCGCGGGCCCAACTGACACGTGGCGGTCCGCGATTGGTTTGCTCTTTAATTTTTTTTTTTTTTTTTTTTTTTAAAACTAAGAAACCCACAGTGGGTTTTTTAGGGATAATCATGGCCTTAGCATCTTCTATTATAAAAAGAAAGTTAAATCACAGTTTCCAATTTACCGTAAATAGTTTATCAAGTTATTAGGCTTGAAAAGTCTCGAGATCTCTCTCACTCACTCTTTGGACCGGCTTTTAGAGGTAATTATTAATTAGTGTTCTGTTCATGTACTGTCTTCTCAAACCTCCCTTTTTCTTATCTTTCATCGCTTCATACTAAAACATTTGGCTTTTTGTTTTTGTTGGCTTCTGGGGTTCTCAGGCAAAACTTTCTCCATGACCTCTCTTGTTCAGTTGCTATTATCATCTTCTCTTTGAGGTCATTATCGACTTTCTTCTCTCCTTTTTTCGAAATAATTGAATTCTTTCTCTTTAAAAGTGGTAGTTGTGTGTGTACTGAAACTCCTAACAGCTCCCTTTATCTTCAGCACTTCTCTGGGGCCTTCTTCTCAAGAATGAGCTGATTGAGCAAGAAGAAGAACACTACTGGTAAGTACAGATTTTTATATGTTTTTTTTTTGGTGTAACAGATTTGTATATGTTTATTTGAGGGTTTAGATCTTTATTTAGTAAGTTTCTCTAGATTAATCCTCCTGTGTAAATCCACTTACTTTCTTACACATCTCTCTCTGCTAGAAGATTTTAAGTTTTTTTTTTAACCAAGAACAAAGAGCTTTAGAGTTTCTTAAACCCTTGGCCTTTAAGGTCTTTATCACCCCAACAGTGTTCTTAATCTGTGTCTTTTTGTAGAAATTTTCAGAGCCGTTTGTTGTCAAAATGGATGCTAGTAGTATAGGAATGGCAGGAAGCAAGAGTAGCAATGGAAAAACAGAAGTTGTTATCAACGTCTCAGGTGAGCTTTCATCAAAGATGGCTTCACCAGACTCTGCCATCAATAAAACCTCTTCTCCTGAGATCTCTAAGCTTACTGGTAGCCCTCACAAGCCTCCCAGATCTCCCAATCTGAGCAACGCCGGTTTAATTCAGAGAAAATCTTTTGCGAGGTCGGTTTACTCCAAATCCAAATCCCGTTTTGTTGAACCACCTTGTCCTGTAGACACAAGCAACCTAGAGGAGGAAGTCAAAGAACAGCTCGGCGCTCGTTTCTCTTTCAGAAGAGCTTCTCCTAACAACAACTCCACAAGGAGCATCGGCTCAACGACACCTCTCACTCCAAGCAAAGCCGTAGAGGCTGCGGAGAAGGACGAAGACGAAGAGATCTACAAGAAGGTGAAGCTGAGCAAAGAGATGCGTAGAAAGATCAGCTTATTGACTTTAATAGAGATAGCTTTCTTCTTAGCGGTCTTAGCCTCTTTGGTTTGTAGCTTAACCATCGACTCCCTGAAGAAACACACCTTCTGGGGGCTAGAAGTTTGGAAATGGTGCGTGCTCGTGATGGTCACGTTCAGCGGGATGCTGGTGACGAACTGGTTCATGCGTTTCGTCGTCTTCCTCATCGAAACAAACTTTCTCTTAAGAAGAAAAGTGCTCTACTTCGTCCACGGGTTAAAGAAGAGCGTTCAAGTCTTTATATGGCTTAGTTTGATTCTTGTTGCGTGGGTGTTCCTCTTCAACCGCGACGTGGATCGTTCACCCGGGGCCACCAAGATCCTCACCGCTATCACGAGAACTCTCATCTCTCTTCTAACCGGATCATTCCTCTGGCTGGTAAAAACTCTTTTATTAAAGATCCTCGCGGCGAACTTCAACGTGGTTAACTTCTTCGATAGGATTCAAGACTCCGTGTTCCACCAGTACGTCCTCCAGACGCTCTCTGGGCCTCCGCTCATCGAGGAGGCCCAGAGGGTGGGGAGGGAGCCGGGGACGGGGCATTTGAGTTTCGCTAGCGTGGTGAAGAAGGGAGAGGTTAAGGAGAAGAAAGTGATTGATATGGGGAAAGTTCACAAGATGAAGCGTGAGAAAGTCTCTGCTTGGACGATGAGGGTTTTGATGGAAGCGGTTAGGACTTCGGGTCTGTCTACTATCTCTGACACGTTGGATCAGACGGCGGCTTTTGGCGATGGGAAAGAGAAAGGTGATAGAGGGGAGATTACTAGTGAGATGGAGGCTTTGGCTGCTGCTTATCATGTCTTTAGAAATGTTGCTCAGCCTTGCTTCAAGTGAGTAAATAACCAATATTCATATACTTTTTTTCTCTGTGCATTCTCTAATGGAGATCTCTGCTTTTTTGGTTATTGTTTTAGTTTCATAGAGGAGGAAGACTTGCTTAGGTTCATGATTAAGGAAGAGGTTGATCTTGTGTTTCCTTTGTTTGATGGTGCTGCTGAGACTGGTAAAATCACCAGAAAAGCTTTCACAGAATGGGTGGTAACTTTCATGCTTTCTGTTCTTAGAGATTAGTTATTACCAAGGCTGGACCAAGAGGGCAAAGTTATTGATTATATATAGCTTGAGGGATATATATTTATTTATTTTTCATATTATTTTTTTTGTTAGTATTTATGTGAATAGAGTTTATAATTCATTTATAATAATAGTAATATTTGTAGGACTTTAATATTGCTTATGGAATTTTTTTAATTTATAAATATATTGAGTACGTGTTTTATTAAAAAATATGATTCTTAAATATAAAATTTTGTATTAACATGCTCAATTATAGTCAAATGTTAATGATAAGCATTGACTAATCATGCAATTATCTTAATCAGTCATTAATAGAATTGAATTAGGATATGAAATTGTAGTGTAATTTATGTTATATTTAAAAAACGTAAAAAAGAACATTGTTGAAAATTTGTTTAATACATTCAGAAATATGGACTGGTACTGGTTATTACGAATCAGAGTCTGTGTTTCTTGTGTTTAACCACTTGTGTTGTTGTTGCTGTTATATGATCAGGTTAAGGTGTACACTAGCAGGAAAGCTCTAGCGCATTCCTTAAACGACACAAAAACGGCGGTTAAGCAGTTAAACAAACTTGTGACAGCGATCTTGATGGTGGTTACCCTTATCATTTGGCTGCTGCTTCTAGAAGTAGCAACGACCAAGGTTTTGCTCTTCTTCTCCACTCAAATGGTGGCTCTAGCTTTTATAATCGGAAGCACTTGCAAAAATCTCTTCGAATCCATTATCTTTGTCTTCGTTATGCATCCTTATGATGTTGGTGATCGCTGCGTTGTCGACGGTGTCCCGGTAAAAACACTCACCACCAAAAGAATCCATTACATTTTTTCCATATGTCTTCGGCTTCACATTTTTGCGGTCTTTTCAGTTGCTGGTTGAAGAGATGAATCTGTTATCTACAGTGTTCTTGAAGCTTGACAACGAGAAAGTGTATTATCCTAACGCAGTTTTAGCCACGAAACCGATAAGCAACTACTTCAGAAGTCCTGATATGAGCGAAACAGTGGAGTTCTCTATAGCGTTTTCAACACCAATCTCCAAGATCGCACATCTCAAAGAAAGAATCGCTGAGTAAGTTACCACCCTTCACTCATTTGAAACTCTTCTTGATCAAATCTTGAAAGAGTTCTTGATTTGGTTTTGTTCTATGGAAAACAATCAGTTACTTGGAGCAGAATCCGCATCATTGGTCACCTATACACACGGTGGTGGTTAAGGAGATAGAGAACATGAACAAGCTGAAGATGGCTCTATACAGCAACCACACCATCACGTTTCAGGAATACAGTGAGAGGAATATCAGAAGGACCGAACAGGCTTTGGCTATTAAGAAAATATTGGAGGATCTTCACATTGACTATAGTCTCCTTCCTCAACATGTTCATCTCACCAAGTCCGACAAAAATTAAAAACACCGGTTTGGTTTTTTTTTACTAAACCGTTTTTAAGTTATTATTATCAAATGTTGTGGTGAATTGTTTATCTTAGACTGTTAGATTATAAGATGAAATCAATATTGCAAGTTCTAAACTTTTTTTTTTTTTTATGAATAGAAGATGAAATCAGTATTCCAAGTTCTTAATGAAATGGACGTTGTTCCAAACTTATTTCAACATTTTTATTTGACGTCAGTCACATTTTATATATTAAAACAAAAGTTACGACTTTGATTCATGTGTGATTTTTTTTAAAAATGGACCTAATAGACCTATTCCTAAAAATTTTATTCATGTTACATTTAATATCCAATCTTATCATTTAAATTTTGGGCATACCAAAATTTTTTATTAGGCTATCAATAATTGGATTTAAACAATAGATGATACATTGGATTTATAGATACTATAAATTAAATATATATAATTTAATATTGTAATACTATACCTCTATATGCTAAATATTTAAATATTTGTCGATATTAACTTTTAAAATTATAAAGTTTTTTTTAAATAACAAAAATTATATTATCTAACAATGATTAATCTTTACTAACTTAAACCAATGAAAACAAATTTTAAACTATACAGTTTATTCTAAAAATTAAACAAAAACTAATGTTTAATTATTTACTCGATAATATAAATCTATGAAGCGAAAAGTTTAATTTTTTAAAAACTTTCTAAATTTGTGAAATGTTACAATATCTTTGAATATGACAATAAAACAAATTTTACTAATCTTTATATATATAGTTACGATTTTAATAATGAAATAATAATCCGAAAATATATATATAGAAGAAGATACAAATACATGTAAAAGTTTGAAACAATCTATTCAATGAAAAAAATATACAGTAAACTTATTATGTTTTAAAAATTGATACACATATATATTATAATATATACAAATTTAGAATTGAAAACAAAATATTTATACAAAAATAAATGAAAACAAAAATTCACGCGGTTGCGCAGATCGAGATCTAGTACTATATTATTATAATGGATACATTAATACAAAAAAAATGAACTACAAAAAAAGTTAACATGGTTTATCAATTTGTTATGAACTTATGTCCAAGGACAGAAAAACTATACTTTGAACCTCTTGTTAGATTACAATAGAATTGAAAGAATATAACATTAACTAATGTTAATGAATCATACTAGATATAAGGTATACAACACCCCACATATTATAAAGATTTTTAACCAATAATTTTGACGTAGAATTAATCCAACACATATTCTATTTTTTTTTAGCAATGCATTCACTACGCGATCATATCATTTATTGTTGATGGATTAAAAAAATTTCAGTAAAGATTTTATACTAGACGTTAGAATGATATACAAGATACCTTTGAGATGGCTGTCATATACGATGCCAGAGACTAGCAGAGTAGCTGGCGATTTAGAGGATACAACCCCAAAATGGTGAGGGACTACATATTTATGGGAAAATATCTTAATATATGTAAACGACAGTAATGTAAAATCTGTAAATGTAATATGCATGTTTTAATATACGTTGTACTATTGAGCAATTTTTTTTGTTAAACAGAATCAACAACGAGATGTGGACTCATCAAAGACTTCTTATCATTACTAGAGCTGGAAATTTTAATCATTGCCCGCGGGGCCCGCCCCGTTTGATCCGCCGCGGAGCGGATGCGGGTCGAACCATTTGAAAATTTTAAATCGCGGGTGCGGGTGCGGGTCGAGATTATTTTGAGCGGGGCGGGTGCGGGTCAGCCGAATTTGAATCGCGGGTACCCGCCAACCCGCAAATTAAAAAAAAAACATTTTTGAAAAAAAAACATTTTTTTCGTAAAATATATAAAAAACAATAAATATTTGTATAATTTTAATTATATATATATTTTTAAATAGTATTTTTTTAAAAATAACTATTATATAAATAAAAAATAATTATTTTTAATTAAAATAACTATTTTTAATATAATTAATATTACCCGCGGGTTTGGCGGGTTACCCGCGGGTTTTGGCGGGGCGGGTGCGGATATAAAAATTTTTGTTTGCGGGTTATGCGGGTCGAATTTTTTGAATCGAAAAAATGATTCGACCCGCAGCGGGTCGGGGCGGGTTGACCCGCGAACCCAGCACTAATCATTACCACTGCAAAAATATTATTCGTAGTAATTAAACACTTTGAACTTAAAAAGGGTAGCAACTATGAAGAAAACGCAAGTTCATGTAGTTGTCATTGGGCTTTTATGAAAACAACGGGCCGGGGCAGATCATTAATCGCCTCGGTGGTGGCTTAACACTAACACTCCATTGTAAATCTAAGAATAACGATCTCGGTGTCCAAACTCTCGCACCGGATAGTTTCTTGGTCATTTTATTTTAGACCAAATATTTTTGGAACAACACTCATTTTCTGACGTCGTTTTATGTGGACTCAAGAATCACATTCGTTGGATATTTATGATGATTATAGATATGGTGTAGTTTACAAAAAAAAAATTATAGAGATGGTGTTCGTAAGGGTAGTCCATGCATCGACTGTACGTGGAATACAGACAAGAATAGGCCATGCAGATTTAACCAAAAGACCAATTTATTTGATTTGTTTATGATTGGAATAAGTAATTTATATATTTTTATTTATTTTAGTTGATTTTTTAAATATCTTTGAAAATTAATGATAGATTTGTCTAAACTCTTGACAGAAATCATACACAATTATTCATACTCTATTAGATTTTAATTTGGATACAATTTATTTATAAACAGATTTTCTAGAGAAAAAAACCTGAGAAAATGAACCAAAATCAGATTAAAATCTATATTGCTAACCTTGTATATGACTAACACAACTTAAATAGACAATGCCCAAATATTGGCATTCAACCATAAGCAAAAATTGGCCACAAGTTTAGTGTTTTAAAAATTGGTCACAAGTTTAGTGTTTTAAAAATTGGTCTACGCGTCTCTCTAGGCGTCTGCTTATCCCGCAAATCGAATCTAAACGATATAATTTTTCTAATATTGAGATAGATGGGGATTCAGAAGAATGATTTTTTTTTCATGTGTTGCGAAGGAAAATATTAGTTAAGTATTTTTTTAATAAATAATGATTTTTTCATAATCGTTTAGGGAAAACAAGGTAATAAAATATATATATTTTTAAATAATTAATTTTAATGAATAATGAATTTGGACTTACATTTGTGAGTGATTGTGAAGAAAAACATGGAAGTGTGTTGATGAACGATAAAAAATAAATAAAAGTATAGAAAAAACACATGAAATCATTGGATCTAGAAAATCTTTAACTGAATGTAAAATTTTAATATTGCATTAAATATCTAAAAAATAATCTACATAAAAACTCGACAATTTTTAAACCATAAATACAGTATACTTTAATAATCATATATATATATGAATATCTATTCTATTAAAATATCAGCATGACCTATTGATAAATATTATGTACAATTATTATTTGTCATTTTTCCATGTTATCTACTGATTTATATATAACTGTATCTATTTACATCAAAACAAATTCAAGCCACGTTATATTTTTTTCTACCAAAAACAGTTACCACATTATATGGGCAATGGAATGTATGAGGAATCTTAGACAAGCATGGGTTTTTTTTGCAACGGATAGTGCTCAATTGGTGAAGATGGTGTCGGAACCAGAAGAGTGGCCAACTTTTGCAAGCTATTTGGAAGACATAAAAGTTTTAAAGAGGAGTTTTAACAGGTCAGAGATCATTCATATACCAATGACACAGAACTTAAAGGCGGACAGTCTCGCACGCAGTGCAAGAAAGCAACCGTCGTTTGTCGTCCATATGGATGCAGAGCTACCGGGGTGGTTCACAGAGTCTACATGAGTCTGCTTTGTTTGCTGACCAAAAAAAAACAAAAAACAAAAAACAAAAAACAGTTACCACATTCTCTTTCCAAACACTTTTTATTTTCATCAATTAATTTTTTTTTGTAACTGTATTTTCATCAATTAATTATCACTAACAAACAAAAATTATGACCACGACACTTAATTCCAGAACCATGACAGGATTATGATCAAACTAAACTGACCCTGGAATTTTAAAAACATGGCAAAGAAAGTTTTATGATTATAATTTTCTGCGTTTCCAACTTTTAAAATTTTATTTTTCATTGATATTTCTCTAAAATGTTTTGTTCCAAAATAAATTTTGTTGTATTTCATTTTGGAATTGATTTGAATAGTTAACGAGGAAGATTAACTGCAAAGTTTAAGGTTTATACTCTCAGTGTAGAGAATCAGCATGATTTTGTATTAAAACGAGATTCTATTGCTGATTAACCGGAGTAAAAATGATTGACTGGAAATATTGATAAATCTTTTTATAATGTTAGTTTTGTGTTAAAGCCGATGAATGGTTGATAGTTTTGTGGATTTTAACAAACTTAAGAACAGCGAAAAAGAATTGATGAAAGAATTAAACAAACAGATCTTGAAAAAAATAGAATGGATGAATATTTAGGGTTACAGGGCGAAGGGGAAGACGACGAATTGAAAAGACTGTCTGATCCTTAATTATTTGTTTCTAAAAACGTAATCCCTTTTCAGTGCCTGAACTGGTTATAACCGGCTTTAGATACAGTTTAATATAATTATAAAAATCTCTTATTAATCATTTTAAAAAAAATACTATACAGTACAAAGGAAAACACAAATATAAATAAAACACAAATAATTTTTTTTTAAAATATAAAACAAAAATATACCTACCATTTCTAAAAAAAATATAAAATAAAAAAATATATCCGCCTTTTTAGGACAGGTCAGAATCTAGTATGTTATTAAAACTTAGTTATTTATCAAATATTTTTGCGTTCTCTATTTCTAATCCATATATTAGTTATTTTCTTACCATAGAAACATTGTGGTCTCTTTACTATGTTTGGGGTTAGTTTCCTAGAGGATACATTTTCTTGTATATTATATGCATGCTTATTGGAAGTTTCAGAGTGATGCATGCAAAGCAGCTTATTGTGATCGCATCCTGCAAATAATATGTCCATAGATAATGTCGTACATGCAGAACTATATGTCGGTCTGAGTATTATAGAGAGAGTTTTGTCGTGAAATTATCCAAAAAATATTCAATAATATTGTATATATTGATTGTAGTTTAGTTTTTTTCAAGAAAAAATACTCCATCATTTGTAATAAAAATTATATAATAATTTAGCTAGTGTTTAAAAAACTATTTTTGACTTATTTACATTTCTAACCCAGATGTATACTATACATATATGTGTGACATTAATACATATGGACTCAACCAAAATACTTCTTGTAATCAAATATCCATTTTAAAGTCATCTCTAATTTTGATTTTAAGGAACAGAAAATAAACAATGGATGCGGAATCATATTCTTTTGTGGATGCAACAAATTGATCTTTAACAAAATTAGATTGATCACTAAATTGTGGGTGAGCGCAATTGCACTCTTATATAAGGTAGATCCGCTCCTGATCTTACATATTCATGTTTTCATGTTAGGTGTGGATCATCGGATCTATTGGAATTAGTTCTTAAATTCTTATTGAATCTGGTTATATTTGGATTAGTTTTAGATTTAATATATCTGAGTAAGAAGTTTTGAACCAATATATGTATCTATAAAATTTTAATTTATTTATTTTGTTAGAGTTTCGTACAAACATATCTCAACATTTTTATTTTGCAGCACAATCACATACTCCCTCCGTACAACTTTAACTGGGTTTTAAGATTTTTACACATAGATTAAAAAAATACAAACTTCTATATAATTTATCTTGGTTACATAAAATATCATTAAATAAAACTCATTCAATCAATAAGAAAAAAATCCGCATTTTGAAACAATTTTTTTTCTCTAAACACCACTTAAAGTGGTACGAATGGAATATATTACAAGATTTCTAACCAATAGTTTTGACGTAGTGTCAGTTTAATTTGCAAACCTAAAACAAAAAAAATATCAATGATGTTTATTTTATGATAAGATTTTTAGTGATGCACATCCAGTAGACCATGAATTAAACAATTATGGGAAAATATCTTTAAATATATGTTGATGTAAATCTGTAAAGTGGTATGTAACGTTTTGATTAGGTATTAGCTTTGACTTTTGATTCAATATACATTGTACTATTTGACCCTAAAAATTCCAAAATAGAATCAACAAGGAGATGGGTTCATCAAAGGCTTCTTATGAGTACCACTACAGATAGTATTAGTAGAAGACACTTTGAACTTAAAAAAAGTATAGCAAAAATGAAGAAATGGCAAGTTTATGTGGTGGTCATATCCCTATTCGTCCATTTGGCGGCGTCTCGAGTGGAAACTATTATTGAGGGGAGAACGGTGGAGATTACCAATAAACTTTTTGATTTTCCTAGTAAGAGAACGGTGGAGATTACCAATAAGCTTGGTGGTGGCTTAACACTAACATTCCATTGTAAGTCTAAGGATGACGATCTCGGTGTCCAAACTCTCGCACCGGATAGTAGTTGGTCATTCAAGTTTAAAACATCGTTTTTCGGCACAACACTCTTTTTTTGTAAGTTTATGTGGGCTGGAGAATCCCATTGGTTTGATATCTATGATGATGACAGAGATGGTGATGGTCATAAACCATGCTTATGGCATATTTGTTTGTGGGATATAAACCGTAGTGAGGTATGCAGACTTGAAGACAGTTCCGGTAGAGATATATGTTATGGTTGGAAAAAGGCCGTCTAACAGCATGTTACGTGCAACTGGAACAGTTTAACAGATAAAAGAAAAATTAAGAATTTTTAAAAATAAATATATAAATTAAATAAAGAGACGTCAAATATATAAATAAATAAAGCTATAAATTTTTTAAACTACTTTAATACATTATTAAATACACCATTAATAATTTTTGAACAGGACAGGACCCATAAATAATTCGAGATGACCCTGAGTTAGAATGATGAGTAATTCACTACAAGAAAACATATTTTTTACGAGGGCGGTATTCGTTGTAAATTCGTCGTAATAGGGGTTTTACGACGAATTAACATCGATACGCGTTTCGTTGTTAAACGCTCGTCGTAACGGAGGTTTCGTCGTAAAGTCCTAGTTACGTTTACGAGGAAGTCAATTCCTCGTAAAGCGGAAGGAAACTATTCGTCGTAATGCCCTCGTAAATGGCGATGTAAATACCTCGTAATAGTTCGTTGTAAAAGCCACGTAAGGCTTCCACGTAAAGTCGATGTAAACTTTACGAGGACTTTACAACGACTCCATGTAAATTCCTCGTAAATGTTACGAGGACTTAACGTGGAATTTTACAACGAATTTACATCTCCATATTTAAAATATTAATTAATTATAATAATTATATAAATTTTATAAAACAATAATTTTAAAATTTAAAATATTTGAAATAAAATTAAATATGAAACCAAATAATTTTTTTTAAAAA
>NC_027750.1:2724060-2737799 GCF_000695525.1 Brassica oleracea var. oleracea | reverse complement strand
ATTCCTCGTAAAGTCCTTGTAACATTACAACGTCTTTACGAGGAAAGATAAGGAAACAGGATTCGTCGTAAAGTCCTTGTTACATTACAAAGCGTTTACGTGGAATTTAATTTTCCACGTAAAAGCGTTGTAACTTTACAACGACTTTACGACGAAACAGTTTCGTTGTAATATTACATCCGCTTTACGACGAAACTGCTTTTCGTCGTAACGTCGACGTAATCGACTTGTAAATTTACGAGGAATTATGTTCGTTGTAAAACTTCTTTGTAAAGCCAGTGTTTTCTTGTAGTGATTATCCATATTCGATTACATTTCTGAGTTAGAATGATGAGTTAGAATGATGAGTATATAATTTTTTTTTTATTACATTTCTGAAACCTGAATTTCTCTGAATATTCATGATTTGATTACTCTGGACTGTAATCATACATAATTATCCATATTCGATGATGAAATTTACTTTTGATGCTTTTTTAGAAGAAAAAAAAACTTGGTTTTGGCTAATCGGGGTTAGTTCATTGATCTCGAAAATACAATAATAGTTACAGAAATAAAAATCATGAATCTTGGAAATACAACACGTGACTTTTCCTTACCTAGTACTAAACTTCTGTATAAATTTAACTTGGTTTTGGCTCTGTAGTAAAACATCGGATACGTATTGACATAGATAACAAAATAGAACTGTCATCAGTTATGCATATACTGGGAACTTCGGATGTACCATGTAGTCAGAAAATGGCTTACAGTAGAAGTCTAAGGGCTTATGTTTGGTACATGAATCGAGCCAAATACTTCTCCAGCATCTTCACTTCTTCTTAGCTTCCATTGTAAAGCGGAACCCATTTATGTATCTGTCAGGAATCCCTATGACTTTTTTTGTCTGATGACACCCAAACCTTGGATATAAACTACTGTAATAAACTAAACATGGCATGTGTTTTGAGTTACCTCTTCCCCAACCTTGTTCAGCATGAAACTCTTCGGGACACACTCATACAAAAGCCTAAGCATTCCCTTTTTGCTCTTGGCAGAACCCGTAAATCCCACTATACAACAAAGTCCTGTTAAAATCTCCGACCAAACTTCCAATGTACCTTGCCGAGTAAGATTTCCCACTTGGACCAGGGTCAAATTGAGTTCATCAATGTACTTCCTCAGACTCTCATCCCACATCTGGTAGTTTCCTTCGTTGAAAGAATATATTTTCCCGGCTCTGGGGATCTCAATGTTCTCTTGCGTGAGGACAAACTCGCCGTACATTGCAGACGTCTTTCCCTAGAGTAAGAACGAAGATGACTGAGCACGAATACATACAGCAGCTGGCTGCTATATAGCAAGTTGTGCCCAGGTTGTCACACATTTACTATACATATTTGTTCTTCTGACCAAAGCTGCAAGGAACACACAGCAGTAGATCAACAACATTATGAACAATGTGTATCTTTTCTGCGTGGCCATGTGGAAGGTGAAAGGGAGAGTAGTTCATTTACAGCGGAGGGGCTATAGACACCAAAGATGGAACCGGTGGAAACTGCAGCGTTGATGTTGGAGGAACCATCGAGAAGATGGAAGCCAACTATGTAGTTGTCGGAGCAATAATTCAACATGAGCAATCAGAAAGAATCTGATCAAGAACGTGAGCTCGAAAATGGATTACCCATCTCCTCCTTCCCTATCGAAGAAGCATTCGTCAATTAGTATCATCAAATGATTAAGGAAGAGGTTGATCTTGTGTATCCATTGTTTGATGGTGCTGCTGAGACTGGTAAAATCACCAGAAAAGCTTTCACAGAGTGGGTGGTAAGTCTCCCCAAACACTTTGTTCTTAAAGATTAGTTATTACCAAGGCAGGGCCAGAGGGCAAGTGATTGATTAAAACACATAATTTGAGGGGTATATTTTTATTTACTTTTTACATATTAAACTTTTTGTTAGTATTTAAATAGAATTTATAATATATTTATAGTAGTAATATTTGCAAGAATTTTTAACATTGTTTATAAAAAAATTATTAATAAACATATTAAGTAAGTGTATTATTAAATAGTTATGATTTCTAAAATAGAAAATCTGTTTTAACATGCTCAATTATAGTCAAATGTTATGATAATATTGACTAACATTGCAGTACAGTTAATTTCATGAAATTAGCTTAATCAGTCGACAATAGTATTAAATTAGTTTGTAAAATTTTAATGTAATTTATATTATATTAAGTAAAAATGTAAAAAGTATATTGTTGAAAATTTATTTAGGGCATTCAAAAATATTGGACTGGCTACTACCAATGAGAGTCTGTATTTCTTGAGTTCAACCACTCGTGTTGTTGTTGCTATATGATCAGGTCAAGGTGTACACTAGCAGGAAAGCTCTAGCGCATTCCTTAAACGACACAAAAACAGCGGTTAAGGAGTTAAACAAACTTGTAACAGCGATCTTGATGGTGGTTACCCTTGTCATTTGGCTCCTGCTTCTTGAAGTAGCAACTACTAAAGTTTTGCTCTTCTTCTCCACTCAAATGGTGGCTCTGGCTTTTATTATCAGAAACACTTGCAAAAATCTCTTCGAATCCATTATATTTGTCTTCGTTATGCATCCTTATGATGTTGGTGATCGCTTCGTTGTCGATGGTGTCCCGGTTAAAACACTCACCACCAAAAGAATCCATTACATTTTTTTCGTATACTATATGTCTTCAGCTTCACAGTTTTGCGATCTTTTCAGATGCTGGTTGAAGAGATGAATCTGTTATCTACAGTGTTCTTGAAGCTTGACAACGAGAAAGTGTACTATCCTAACGCAGTTTTAGCCACGAAACCGATAAGCAACTATTTCAGATATGAGTGAAACAGTGGAGTTCTCTATAGCGTTTTCAACACCAATCTCAAAGAAAGAATCGCTGAGTAAGTTACCACCCTTCACTCGTTTGATACTGTTCTTGATCAAATCTTGAAAGAGTTCTTGATTTGGTTTTGCTTGTATGGAAAACAATCAGTTACTTGGAGCGCAGAATCCGCATCATTGGTCACCTATACACACGGTGGTGGTTAAGGAGATAGAGAACATGAACAAGATGAAGATGGCTCTATACAGCAACCACACCATCACGTTTCAGGAATACAGTGAGAGGAATATCAGAAGGTCCGAACAGGCTTTGGCTATTAAGAAAATATTGGACGATCTTCACATCGATTATAGTCTCCTTCCTCAACATGTTCATCTCACCAAGTCCGACAAAAATTAAAAGCACCGGTTTGGTTTTTTTTTTACTAAACCGTTTCTTAGATATTATTATCAAATGTTGTGCGAATTGTTTTATGTTAGACTGTAAGATTATAAGATGAAATCAATACTGCAAGTTCTAAACTATTTTTTTTTAAGAATAGAAGATGAAATCAGTATTCCAAGTTCTTAATGAAATGGGCGTTGTTCTTAACTTATTTCAACATTTTTATTTCACATCAGTCGTTGAAAAAAAGAGTTTGTTTATAAGATGAAATCAATACTGCAAGTTCTAAACTATTTTTTAATAATAATAGAAGAGGAAATCAGTATTCCAACATTTTTATTTCACATCAGTCACAGACTCACAGTACCACATTATTATAGTGGATACATCTTCTCCATTAAAAGAGAAGTACTATTTTTATCCACCGTCAAAAAGTCACAATAGATTCATTTCATTAATAACATAATATAACATAATAATCAATAAAAATATAATAATAAATCAATTTTAACTATAAATTTAAATTTTATTTTTAGTTATAGCAAAATATGTTGAGAAAAATCTAACAAAATCTTATTAAGCTTTTAAAATATTTTTAATTAAATATTGTTTAATTAATTTCGTAATTAAGGATATAATGTAAATTAATATTAATTAAATTTTATTATAAAACAAAAAAAATTCTATGCTATTTTTAACAAATTTAATATTAAAATACAAGTATTATATAAAAATATGAAAAAAATATATTAAACTGGTATATTAACTTATTTATTTTTTAGAAAAGCTTTCATATAAATAAATTATCATTTACCTTTAAATGGGTTAAAATTAGTTAACTACATAATATTTTGTACCAAAATAAAGTTATTAACATATGTCAAAAATTTATTTCTACAGCTATATATTTTTCAAAAAAATCATATGTTGAAGAAGATTCTTAATATGATTATTTAAAATTATATATTAATTGTACCAAACTTGAAAATGTAATAACAATTAATAAAAGAGTAAAAGATATAAATAAATCACTATATATTAATAAAATAATAAGAAACCTAAGCAATAAAATTTAATAGTTATATAATACATAACACTAAAATATAAATCATATATTCACAAATTTTATGATAATTTCAAAGTTTATAAAATGATAAATACCCGCATGAATGTGCGGGCTAAATTCTAGTTAATACCAAAACAGAAGAATTACAAAAAAAAGAAAAGTTAACGTGGTTTATCAATAATTTGTTATCCAAGGACGGAAAAACTATTATTACATTACACTATGATTAAAGAATATAAGATTAACTAATGACTAATGTTAATGAATCATACTAGATATAAGGTATACAACACCCCACATATTATAAAGATTTTTAACCAATAGTTTTGACGTCTGAAATTAATCCAACACATATTCTAAACTTTTTTAGCAATGCATTCACTACGCGATCATATCATTTATTGATCATACAAAATTAACCATATTCATATTTTACATTGTATACTAATTAATCATAAACATAATTTTTAGAAATAAATCGAACACATTGAACCAAAATTAGATTGGAATCCATATTGCAAACCTTATAATATAAGACTAATCCAACTTTGAATGGACACGTAAATATTGATTTTCATTTTTCAAAAACTAATATTACTTTGTTACAATAAATTTATTCAAAACTCACAAATAGGTATACTGATTATTAATGCACATCATAATTCTTCTCAAAAGTAACAGTTAACATACATCAAATATATTATTATATACCTACCAAAAAAAATATATATATTATTATATTACACTAGGATTAAAAGAATATAAGATATATACAAAAAGACGACGACTAACGAATGTTAATAGTTTTGTCATATTGCAACAAAAAGATTGCAACTTCTATTTATGCCAATAATTATTTGCTATGATTATTGCAGCATTTTTGCAATAACAAATATTCGTTACAGTTTTGTTACACATTTATTGGAAAATCACAATCACAATATTTGCTGCATGTTATCATTACTAAAATGCAATATTTTGTAAGATAAACAAATATCTTGCAAATTTTACAATATGATATCAATGATTTTTCTTTTATGATAAGATATTTGGCAATGCACATTCACTAAACATGAATTACATAATTATGGAAAAATATCTTTATATATGGTAATGTAAAATCTGTAACGTGATATGTAACGTTTTGATTAGATATTAGCTTTAACTTTTGTTTAAATATACATTGTACTATTGACCCTAAAAAATCCAAACAGAATCAACAACAAGATGTGTTCATCAAAGGTTTCTTTTGAATACCACTATAAATAATATTCGTATAATACACTTTTGAATTAAAAAAAATATAGCAAAAATGAAGATGGAAGTTTACGTGGTGGTCATACTCCTATTCGTCCATTTGGCGGCGTCACGGGTGGAAAGTATGTTTGGTGAGGAGAGAACGGTGAAGATTACCAATAAGCTTGATGGCGGCTTAAAACTAACACTCCATTGTAAGTCTAAGGATGACGATCTCGGTGTCCAAACTCTCGCACCGAATAATAGTTGGTCATTCAAGTTTAAACCAGCTTTTTTCGGCGGAACACTCTTTTTTTGTAATTTTAATTGGAGTGGAGAATCCCATTGGTTTGATATCTATGTTGATGACAGAGATCGTGTGACTGATAATCCATGCTACTTATGTTGGTGGAATATAAACCGTAGTCTTCCATGCAGATTGGACGAGAATACCAATAGATTTGACCAATGTTATGATTGGAATAAGTAATTTACATATATATATCTATATTTTTTTTATTACATTTCCGAAACCATATTTGGTGATATATCGAATTATCCATATTTGGTGATAATTTACTTTGGATGCTTTTTCAGAAACAAAAATCCGAACAAATAGTAAGTAAACCAAAATAAGACTGAAATCCATATTGCAAACCTTATATAAGACTAATCCAACTTTAAATAAACAATGCGTAAATATTGAAATTCAACCATAAAGCATTAATATACTTTTGTTTCAAGACAATGTAGTGAACCAATTGTATATATTTTATAAAAGAACAAATTATATTAGCAATCGTCTAGGTGGTCATTTGATTTTAGACCAAATATTTTTGGAACAACCCTCTTTTATTGTCGTTTAATGTGGGCTCGAGAAGCACATTCGTTTGATATTTATAATGATTAGAGAGATGGTGTTCATAAGAGTAACCCATGCGTCGATTGTACGTGGAATATAGGTCGAAATAGGCCGTGCAGATTTAACCAAAAGACCAAATGTATTTGACCTATGTTAGAATTGGAGCAAGTAATTTTCATATGTATACTTTTTTCATTATTTTACTTAAATTTCTACAACTTGAACTTATTTGAAAATAATGATAGATTTGATTAAACTCTAAACCGAGATCATACAAAATTAACCATATTCAGATTTTACATTGTATAGTATTTATTCATAAACATAATTTTTAGAAATAAATCGGAACACATCGAACCAAAATTAGATTAAAATCCATATTGCAAACCTAATAATATAAGACTAATCCAACTTTGAATGGACAATGGTAATATTGATTTCATTTTTCAACCAGAAACCATAATATTACTCTGTTTCAATGCATGTATTCAAAATTCACAAATATGTATAACGATTATTAACGCACATCATAATTCTTCTCAAAACTAACAGTTAACATACATCAACATTCCTATGTTTCAATAAATGTTTAAAACACACAAATATATATAACGCACATCATAATTCTTCTCAAAACTCTAACATTTAACCTACATAAAATTAATTATGTATAAAATTTTAAATTACAAAATTATGTACAAAATTTGGAAATAATTTAATCAAAATTCGGTTGATAAAAAATATTTTTCACTTTGAAAACCTGGATTAAAATCTAGTAAGTTGTGAATATTCATTTGTTTCAATACAATGTTATATATATCTTTTTTTTTGTGACACAATTATATATTATTTTCTTCTTTTTTGTAACACAATACAATGTATTCAACCCATTATGATTTGGAACAAAATCAATGTCCTCATGCACATCTCATCGAACGCTTGTTATATATATCAATGCAAAAGAAACAAATCATTCACAACATTCAGTTCTTAAAAAATGGCAAATATCCAAAGAATACAAGTTCTTGTGGTAATGATAATATCTCTACGCATCCAAATAGCTCTCTTACAAGCTGAAACCATTGCTTCATATGTTCATCCAAATATCTCTACTCTCAAATCAATAGTGAGGATAACAATCGCCTCGGTGATGGTTCCACATTAAACCTCCACTGTAAGTCCCCAGACGACAATCTCGGTCTCAAAATTCTAGCTCCGAATAAGTCTTGGTCATTTACGTTTAGACCAAATATTTGGGGGACGACAGTATTTTACTGTCATTTCACATGGCCTCGAGGACACTCAACACACTTTTATATATACGATGATATCAGAGATGGTGTTCATAGGGGTATTCCATGTATCTACAAATTTCGAAAATCTAAAACTCAAATCTACAATATTTCTTTAAAAAATGAAAGCTTTCCAAAAATAACAGTTTTTACCAAAAATAACAGTTTTTACGAAAATTATTTAAAAATACAACATTTTGATGAAAATTTTCTCAAAGAATACTCATCCATAACAAATATTCGTTTTATCTTAATTTCTAAATCACAAACCTAAATCTAGAATATTTCTCTAAAAAAATGAAAATTTTCCAAAATTAGCAACTTTTAAGAAAATTATTTAAAAATACAATATATTGATGAAAAACTGCAAAAGAACAGTCATCTATCTATCCAAAAAATACTTGTTATCCTAATTTGTAAATCACAAACTCAATTCTTTAATATCTCACTAAAAAGGGAAAACTTTCCAAAAATAGTATGCTTATGAAAATTAATTAAAAATACAACATATTGATGAAAATTTATGAAAGAATATTCATCTATCTACAAAAATTATTTTTATCCTAATTTCTAAATCACATATCCAAATCTACAATATTTCTGTACAAAAGAAAACTTTTCAAAAATAGCAGTTTTAAGAAAATTATTTCAAAATACAACATATTGATAAAAAATCTGAAAAAATACTCATCTATCCACAAATATTCTTGTTATCCTAATTTTTAAATGACAAACCCAAATCTACAATATTTCTTAAAAAATGAAAACTTTCCAAAAATAGCAGTTTTTAAGAAAATTATATAAAAATACAACATTTTGATGAAAATTTCCTAAACAAATACTCATCCATCCAAAAATATCTTTTTAAAATCACAAACCCAAATCTACAATATTTCTCTAAAAGATGAAAAATTTCCAAAAATATCAGTTTTTAAGAAAATTATTTAAAAATACATCATTTTGGTGAAAATTTCCTGAAAAAATACTCATCCATCCACAAATATTCCTGTTATCTTAATTTCAAAATTACAAACCCAAATCTACAATATTTTTCTAAAAAACGAAAACTTTCCAATAATAGTATTTTTTAAAAAAATATTTAAAAATACAATATATTGATGAAAAATTGCGAAAGAATACCCATCTATCTATCCACAAAAATACTTGTTATCCTAATTCTTATATCACAAATCCAAATCTACAATATTTCTCGAAAAAAGAAAACATTCCTAAAATAGTATGTTTTAAGAAAAATAATTAAAATACAATATATTGATGAAAATTTCTGAAAGAATACTCATCCATCTACAAAACTTATTTTTATCCTAATTTCTAAATCACATACCCAAATTTACAATATTTCTGTAAAAACAAAAACTTTCCAAAAATAGCAGTTTTAAGAAAAATATTTCACAATACAACTTATTGATGAAAAAAACTGAAAGAATTCTCTTCCATCCAAAAGTATTTTTTTTATCCTAATTTTTAAATCAAAAACCATAATCTAAAATATTTCTCTACTAAATGAAAACTTTAAAAAATATCAGTTCTTAAGCAAATTATTTTAAAATACAATATGTTGATAAAATATTTTGAAAGAATACTCATTTATCCATAAATATTTATGTTATCATAATTTCTAAATCAAAATCTCAAATATACAAAATTTCTCTATAAAATATTTTTTTTCCAAATATAGCAATTTTTAAGAAAAGTAATTAAAAATACAACATATAGATGAAAAAATTTGAAAGAATACTATTCTACCCACAAATGTTCTTGTTATTCTAATTTCTAAATCACAAAACCCAAATCTACGATATTATTCAAAAAATGAAAATTTTCTAAAAATAACAATTTTTAAGAAAAATATTTAAAAATAAAACATATTGATGAAACAATCTGAAAGAATACTCATCTATCCAAAAATATTTTTGGTATCTTAATTTCTAAATTACAAAGCAAATCTACAATGTTTCTCAAGAAAATGAAAACTTTCCAAAATTTCAAATTTTACAAAAAATTATTTAAAATACAACATTTTGATGAAAATTTCTATAAAAATACGCGACTATCCACAAATATTCTTGTATCCTAATTTCTAAAACACAAAACTCAAATCTACAATATTTCTCTAATAAATGAAAATTTTCTAAAAATAGCATCTTTTAAGAAATTTATTTAAAAATACAACATATTGATGAAAAATTCTTAAAGAGTACTCATATATCCACAAATATTCTTGTTATCTTAATTTCTAAATCATAAACCTAAATCTACAATGTTTCTAAAAAAAATGAAAAACTTTGCAAAAAATAACAGCTTTTAAGAATTTTTTTTTTTTTTGTCATCAACAATACAGACTCATATTATTTAAAATACAAGCTATTGTAGAAACAATCTTAAAGAATACTCATCTATTCACAAATATTTTTGTTATCCTAATTTCTTAATCACAAAACCAAAATCTAAAATATTTCTTTAATAAATGAAAACTTTATAAAAATAGGAGCTTTTAAGAAAATTACTTAAAATACAACCTAAATCACAAACCCAAATTTACAAGATTTCTCTAAAAAATGAAAAATTTCCAAAATAACATTTTTACAAAAATGATTAAAAATGCAACCTATTGATGAAAATTTCTTAAAGAATACTCATCTATCCGCAAATATTCTTGTTATCCTAATTTCAAAATCACAAAACCCAAATCTACAATATTTTTCAAAAAAATCAAAACTTTCCAAAGATAAAAGTTTTTAGGAAAATTATTTAAAATACAACATATAGATGAAAAATTCTTAAAGAATACTCATCTATCCGAAAATATTCTTGTTATCCTAATTTCTAAATCACAAACTCAAATCTACAATATTTCTCAAAAAATGAAAACTTTCCAAAAATAGCAGTATTTAAAAAAACTATTTAAAAATACAACATATGGATGAAAAATTCTTAAAAATTACTCATATATCTACAAATATTCTTGTTATCCGAATTTGTAAATCACAAACCCAAATCTACAATATTTCTCAAAAAATGAAAACTTTCCAAAAATAGCAGTTTTTACGAAAATGATTAAAAATACAACTTATTGATGAAAAATTCTTAAAGGATACTCATCTATCCACAAATATTTTTTGTTATCCTAATATCTAAATCACAAAACCCAAATCTACAATATTTCTCTAATAAATGAAAATTTTCCAAAAATAGCAGTTTTTAAGAAAATTAATTAAAAAATACAACATATTGATGAAAATTTCTTAAAGAGTACTTATCTATCCAGAAATATTCTTGTTATCCTAATTTCTAAATCACAAACATAAATCTACAACATTTCTCAAAAAAAAAATAAAATTTTCCAAAAATAGTAGTTTTTACAAAAAATTATTTAAAAATACAAGCTATTGATGAAAATTTATTAAATAATAATCAACTATCCACAAATATTCTTGTTATCTTAATTTCTAAACCACAAACACAAATCTAAACTATTTTCTCTAAAAATATGTATATTTTCCTAAAATAGTAGTTTTAAAAAAATTATTTAAAAGTACAACCTATTGATGAAAAAAATGAAAAAAGTACTCAACAATCCACAAATAGTTTTGTTATCCTAATATCTAAATCATAAACTCAAATCTACTGTATTTTTCTTATAAATGAAAACTTTCCAAAAATAGCAGTTTTTAAGAAAATTATTTAAAAATAAACCATATTCGCGAAAAACTCCGAAAGAATACTCAGCAATACACAAATATTCTTGCTATCCTAATTTCTAAATCATAAACTCAAATCTATAAAGTTTCTCTGAAACGTAAAAACAATCCAAAAATACAACTTATTGATGAAAAATTCTTAAAGAATATTCGTTTATCTAGATATATTCTTGTTATCATAATTTCTAAATCAGAAATCCAAATTTACAATGTTTCTCAAAAAATGAAAACTTTTCAAAAATATCAGATTTTACAAAAAATATTTAAAAATACAACCTATTGACGAAAAATTCTGAAAGAATACTCATCTATCCACAAATATTCTTTTATCCTAGTTTCTTAATCATAAACCCAAATCAAATATTTCTGAAAAAATGAAAACTTTCCAAAAATAGCAACTTTTAAGAAAATTATTTAAAATACAAGCTATTGGTGAAAAAATCTTAAACAATACTGATATATCCACAAATATTGTTGTTATCCTTATTTCTAAATCACAAACCTAAATCCACAATGTTTCTCAAAAAATGAAAACTTTCCAAAAATAACAGCTTTTAAGAAAATTATTTAAAATACAAGCTATTGATAAAAATTCTTAAAGAATGCTCATCTATCCACAAATATTTTTGTTATCCTAATTTTTGAATCACAAACCCATAATCTACAATATTTTTCTAATAAATGAAAACTTTCTAAAAATAGCACCTTTTAAGAAATTTTTTAAAATACAACCTAAATCACAAACTCAAATATACAATATTTCTCTAAAAAATGAAAACTTTCCAAAATAACAGTTTTTACAAAAATGATTAAAAACACAACCTATTGATGAATATTTTTTAAAGAATACTCATCTATCCACAAATATTCTTGTGATCCTAATTTCTAAATCACAAAACCCAAATCTAAAATATTTTTCAAAAAAATGAAAATTTTCAAAGATAGCAATTTTTAGAAAAATTATTTAAAAATACAACATATAGATGAAAAATTCTTAAAAAATACTCATCTATCCGGAAATATTCTTGTTATCCTAATTTCTAAATCACAAACCCAAATCTGCAATATTTCTCAAAAAAATGAAAAATTTCCAAAAATAGCAGTATTTAAAAAAAAACTATTTAAAAATACAACATATTGATGAAAAATTCTTAAACAATACTCATATACCTACAAATATTCTTGTTATCTGAATTTCTATATCATAAACCCAAATCTACGATATTTCTCAAAAAAATGAAAACTTTCCAAAAATAGCACTTTTTACAAAAATGATTAAAAATACAACCTATTGATGAAAAATTCTTAAATAATACTCATCCTTCCACAAATATTCTTGTTATCCTAATTTCTTAATCACAAAACCTAGGGGTGGGCAACAAATCCGAACCGAACCGAACCGACCGAACCAAAACCGATTTGAACCAAACCAAAGTCCATTTCAAATCATTCGGTTGAAGATTTTCCCAACCTGAACGGTTCAGTTCAGTTCGGTTTAAGCCGAACCGAACCGATAAACCGAAGTGTTTTTATAGTTATTTAAATTTAAAATATTAGTAATATCAAGATATTAAAATCCTAAGACTTAGCCCAAGTAATTTCCTTTTTCACGAAGTAAATCCTAATATAATTTTATTTCCATGACACTTCGTCTAACTTTTGTAATATTCGTCATTAAGCCCACATAATTTCCATGTTAATTTTTTTTCAATAGCGTATACTTTTTAACCCTAAAATTAAAACCTAAACCAACTCTAATTAAAAACAAAAGTTCTCAGCAGCGTCTCTTTTCTGCGTCTCCTACTCTCCTTCATGCATATTTTTCCTTTTGGTGTGTCAATTCTAATAACTTAAGGTGAGATTTTTAATATCAAGTTCTAAGAATTTGTTACATATATTTATACAACTGAAAACATCAAACTATTCTTTTAGCTTACTAACAATTTTTCATATGTTTGTAGATGGATAAAGGAAAAACAACCAGCAAGAAAAGAAAAGAATCTGATTCTCCGACACAGTCTCCAAAGTCTAAAAGAAAACTGCCTACAAGATCGCTTGCATGCAATGTTTTTACTAGGCTTGAAGATGATGATTCGAGGTGTTCCTGCAACGACTGTGGTAAAACATATTCATGCAATCCTGCTACAGGTGGAACTACTAACTTGAATGCACACATGAAAAAGTGCAAGGCTTATTTGGATCATGTTGAATCTGGTTCTCAGAATGTCATCCTTACTGTTGGAGGTACTAGTGATAATAGTGGTAAAGTTGTTGGAATGACAAAGCCTTTTGATCAAGTCGCATGTAAGAAAGCAACGGTGAAAAT
>NC_027750.1:2710312-2724055 GCF_000695525.1 Brassica oleracea var. oleracea | reverse complement strand
GTTCTAGACCAATATAGAAGTTGTTTGACTCCTGATATGGTTGAAACATTGGTACTGACTCAAGATTGGTTACGTGCTTCTTTACGTTCAGAAGCAATGAGGTCTCTTGACCTTCTAGAGGAGGAGAACAAGTTTATGGATTCACTTGAAGAAGGTGTTTTACTTTTTTTAAGATCATATTTAACAATATTTTATATGTTTAATCTCTCAACTAATTTCTGATGTTTCTTTTCTTTTGTAGAGCTTAATCCCCATGGGAACGAAGTGCACACGTCTAGTTAGACGAACGATAACATTTTATATTAGAGGTAATAATCTTTCTTAAATATAATAACAGTTATACGGTTCATTCTTTTGTGTAACCATTATTGTATTTCTCTCAAAGACGTGTTCTGTTTTCAATTTTAGTTAGTGAAAAGAACAATATGGAATCATGGGTGTAGAGTTATCGTAAAAATATAGATAAATACTCTATACTAATTATTGATTTGTTGCAAGTTTTTTTTGATGATATCACATGGAAGATGATTCATTGCAGGCTTTTTTTGTTTAATTCTTAATGTTATAAGAGACAACAATATTGTTTTTTTTTTCTTTTTTTTTTTAGTTAATTTTGGTTTTCATTGAATTCTTATAAAGTTATAAACTATATTTGTAACTTTTAAAAAGGTTTTTATTTTGGTTTTATATTAAATTTAATTTACATACTTAATTTTTTTATTATGACCAACGCGATCATTTCATGACAACCATACACTTATGTATTAAAACATGATTTCTTGTACAATAAATAAACTAAGAGCAATCCGATTAAACCGAATCGAACCGAAATACAAACTGAATCGAATACAAACCGAACCGAACATAACTGAACCGAAATCGATCCAAACCAAACTAACTATGGTTTACTTCAGCTGAAAAAATTCTAGAACCGAACTAACCAAACCGAACTGAACTTGAACCGAACCGATAAAATAACCGAAGTGCCCACCCCTAACAAAACCCAAATCTACATTATTTCTCTAATAAATGAAAACTTTCCAAAAATACTAGCTTTTAAGAAAATTAATTAATATACAACATATTGATGAAAATTACTTACATAATACTCACCTATCCAGAAATATTTTTTTATCCTAATTTATAAATCACAAACATAAATCTATAATATTTCTCAAAAATATTAAAACTTTCCAAAAATAGCAGTTTTTACAAAAATTATTTAAAAATACAACCTATTGATGAAAATGATTGAAAGAATACTCATCTATCCACAAATATTCTTCTTATTCTAATTTCGAAATCATAAACTCAAATCATGAAAATTTCCAAAAATGGCAGTTTTTAAGAAAATTATTTAAAAATACAACCTATTCATGAAAAACTCTGTAAGAATACTCAATTATCCACAAATATTTTTGTTATCCTAATTTCTAAATCACAAACTCAAATCGACAAAACTTCTCTGAAAAATGAAAACTTAAAAAAAATAGCAGTTTTTAAGAAAATTATTTAAAAATACAACCTATTGATGAAAAACTCCGAAAAATACTCATTTATCTACAAATATTCTTGTTATCCTAATTTCTAAATCACAAACTCAAATCGACAAAACTTCTCTGAAAAATGAAAACTTAAAAAAAATAGCAGTTTTTAAGAAAATTATTTAAAAATACAACCTATTGATGAAAAACTCCGAAAAATACTCATTTATCTACAAATATTCTTGTTATCCTAATTTCTAAATCATAAACTCAAATCTAAAGTATTCTTCTAATAAATGAAAACTTTTAGAAAATGACAGTTTTTAAGAAGATTATTTGAAAATACAACATATTGATGAAAAGCTCCGAAAAATACTCAACTATCTACAAATATTCTTGTTACCCTAATTTCTAAATCATAAACTCAAATCTAAAGTATTCTTCTAATAAATGAAAACTTTCAAAAAATGGCAGTTTTTAAGAAAATTATTTGAAAATACAAACTATTGATAAAAAGCTCCGAAAAATACTCAACTATCTACAAATATTCTTGTTACCCTAATTTCTAAATCATAAACTCAAATCTATAGTATTCTTCTAATAAATGAAAACTTTCATAAAATGCAGTTTTTAAGAAAATTATTTAAAAATACAAACTATTGATAAAAAGCTCCGAAAAATATTCAACTATCTACAAATATTCTTGTTACTCTAATTTCTAAATCATAAACTCAAATCTACAGTATTCTTCTAATAAATGAAAACATTAAAAAATGGCAGTTTTTAAGAAAACTATTTAAAATACAACATATTCATGAAAAACTCTGAAAGAATAATCAACTATCCATAAATATTCTTATTATGCTAATTTCTAAACCACACATCCAAATCTACAATATTTCTCAATAAAATGAAAACTTCCAAAAATAAAAGTTTTTAAGAAAATTATTTAAAAATACAACCTATTGATGAAAAGCTCATAAAAAATACTCAAATATCCACAAATATTCTTATTATCCTAATTTCTAAATCATTAACTTAAATCTACAATATTCCTCTAATAAATGAAAACTTTCTAAAAATAGCAGTTTTTAAGAAAATTATTTAAAAATACAACCTATTCATGAAAAACTCCAAAAAATACTCAACTATCCACAAATTCTCTTGTTATCATAATTTCTAGATCACAAACTCAAATCTATAAAGTTTTTCTGAAAAATAAAAACTATCAAAATAGCTGTTTTAAAGAAAATTATTTAAAAATACAACATATTGATGAAAAAATCTTAAATAATACTCATCTATCCATATATATTCTTGTTATCCTAATTTATAAATCACAAACCAAAATCAATAATATTTCTCAAAAAACGAAAACTTTCCAAAAATAGCAGTTTTAACAAAAATGAATAAAAATACAATCTATTGATGAAAATTTCTTAAAGAATACTTATCTATCCAAAGATATTCTTGTTATCCTATTTTCTAAATCGCAAAACTCAAATCTACAATATTTCTTTAATAAATGAAAACTTTCCAAAAATAGCAATTTTTAAGAAAATTATTTAAAAATTCAACATATTGATGAAAAATTCTTGAAGAATACTCATATATCCAGAAATATTCTTGTTATCCTAATTTCTAAATCACAAACACAAATCTACAATGTTTCTCGAAAAAAAAACTTTCCAAAAATAGCAAATTTTAAGAAAGTTATTTAAAATAGAAGCTCTTGATGAAAAACTCTTAAAGAAAACTCATCTATCCACAAATATTTTTGTTATCTTAATTTTTAAATCATAAAACTCAAATCTACAATATTTCTCTAATAAATAAAAACTTTCTAAAAATAGCTGATTTTAAGAAAATTATTTATAATACAACATAAATCACAAACCCAAATTTAAAATATTTCTCTAAAAATGAAAATTTTCCAAAATAACATTTTTTACAAAAATGATTAAAAATACAACCTATTGATGAAAAATTCTTAATGAATACTCATATATCCGTAAATATTTTTGTTATCTTATTTTCTAAATAACAAATCTCAAATCTACAATATTTCTTAAAAAAATGAAAACTATCCAAAAATCAGTTTTTAAGAAAATTGTTTAAAAATACAACTTATTCATGAAAAGCTCCGAAAGAATATTCAACTATCCACAAATATTCTTGTTATCCTAATTTCTAAATCACAAACTCAAATCTATAAAGTTTCTCTGAAAAATAAAAACTATCCAAAAATAGAAGTTTTTAAGAAAATTATTTAAAAATATAACATATTCATGAAAAACTCTGAAAGAATACTTAACTATCCACAAATATTCTTGTTATCTTAATTTGTAAATCATAAACTCAAATCTACAGTATTTTTCTAATAAATGAAAACTTTCCTAACATAGTAGCTTTTAAGAAAATAATTTAAAATACAAGCTATTGATGAAAATTTCTTAAATAATACTCAATTATCCACAAATATTTTTGTTATCTTAATTTCTAAATCATAAACTCAAATCTACAGTATTCCTCTAATAAATGAAAACTTTCCAAACATAGCAGCTTTTAAGAAAATAAATTAAAATACAAGCTATTGATGAAAATTTCTTAAATAATATTCATCTATGCAAAAATATTCTTATTATCCTAATTTTTAAAGGATACAACCCAAAATGGTAAGGGGGTTACATATTATGGGAAATTATCTTCATATATATAAACGAAGTAATGTAAATTCTGTAAACGTAATATGCATGTTTTGATTAGATATTAACTTCCAGTTTTCAATACACGTTGTACTATTTTTCTTTTAAAACAGAATCAACAACGAGATGTGGACTCATCAAAGACTTCTCATCATCGTTACCACTGAAAAAATATTATTCGTAGTAAACACTCTGAACTTAAAAGGGGTAACAACAATATATGAAGAAAACGCAGGTTCATGTAATGGTCATCTCGCTAATCATTCATTTGGCAGCGTCACGAGTGGAAGATGTTGTTGTAGACGCTCCGGCATATAGAGGAAAATGGGCTTTTATGAAAACAACGGTGCAGATTAGCAATCGTCTCAGTGGTGGCTTAACACTAATACTCCATTGTAAATCTAAGAATAACGATCTCGGTGTCCAAACTCTCGCACCGGATAGTTCTTGGTCATTTCATTTTAGACCAAATATTTTGGAACAATACTCTTTTTCTGTCGTTTTATGTGGGCTCAAGAAACACATTCGTTTGATATTTGTGATGATTATAGAGACGGTGTTCGTAAGGGTAATCCATGCATCGACTGTACGTGGCATATAGACCAGAATAGGCCATGCAGATTTAACCAAAAGACCAATTTATTTGATTTGTGTTATGATTGGAATAAGTAATTTATATTAGGGTTGAGCATGTTATCTGTTAAATTTGATTTGATTTGTTATTCGTTTCGATCTGTTAAATTTGATTTGATTTGTTATTCGTTTCGATTCGATCCGAAAATTATAGATATCCGTAAACTTTCGAATCGAAGAAAATACTAAAAATCAATATCCGTTAAAATCAAAGCAAAACACAGATGTTAAAATTTTGGAAAACAGATATCCGCTCCGATCCGGTAATATATAAATACTTGTATATCCTGATTATATTTAAAGTTTTAAATGTATAAAATTATATAATTATTATTCTAACATATGATTTGACAAATTCTCTTTAAAATATTACTAATATAAAATATTACATAAAAAGAAGAGAAAACGTTTATGACAATTATATTTTTTTTCTTAAGTTTTGTGTTATTAGAATTGCTAACTAAGTTTAAAAAATTTACAAAATATGTAGATACATTACTTCTTTTAATTTTTATTTTATATATCATGCAAAAAAAATATTTTACAAAACAAATTTGTATCAAATTTTTAAGATTATTTGTATTAATCAAAACGGATGAGATATCTATAAGTATTCATAAATATCTGAAAATATCTATTAATTTCCGGATATCCGTTTTTCCGGATATCTGTTTCCCAGAGCAAACCAAATAAAAATTTTAGATATCCATAACATACGAAGCAAATCACAAATACCTTCAAAAATCCGGATATCTGATCTGTGTCAAGCCCTAAATTATTTATTTTTATTTATTTTATTATATTTTTAAATATCTTTGAAAATTAATGATAGATTTGAAAAAACTCTTAACAAAAATCATACACAATTATTCATATTCGCTTAGATTTTAATTTGGATACAATTTATTTATAAACAGATTTTATAAAGAAAAAAAAACTGAAAAATGAACCAAAATCAGATTAAATATATATTGCTAACCTTGTATATGACTAAGTCAACTTAAATGGACAATTCCCAAATATTGATATTCAACCATTAGCAAAAATGGGCTACAAGTTCAGTGTTCTAAAAATCGGTATAAGCGTCTCTCTAGTCGTCCTCTTAGTCTGCATGACCTAAACATATCTAAATTATTTTTAAAAACCAATAAGTTCATATAAAGTGTATACTTACCACCTAGTGATTTTTGAGAATTTCAAGGAAGAAAAATATTGCCTTTGATTAATTTATTACTGAGATGGAGATCCAAAAGAATAAAAAAAATTCAGGTGTTGCAAAGGAAATAGTAGTTAAGTAATTTTTAATAAATAATTAATTTTTCAAAATCGTTTAGGCAAAACAAGGTAATAGAATGTACAGTATCTTTTTAAATAATGAATTTGGACTTACGTTTGTGAGTAATTGTGAAGAAAAATATGTATGGAACTGAGTTGATGAACGATAAAAAATAAATAAAAGTATAGAAAAAAATAAACACATGAAATCATTGGATTAAGAAATTTTTTAACTGAATACAAAATTTCAATATTACATTAAATATCTAAAAGAATTATTTACATAAAATAAAAACTATATAATTCTTAAATTCTTATTGAATCTGGTTCCATTTGGATTAGTTTTAAATTTAGTTTTTCTGAGTATAAAGTTTTGAACCAATATATGTATCTATAAATTTTTAATTTATTTTTTTGTTTGAGTTTCTTACAAACGTACATTTTTATTTGGTAGCACAATCACATATATTACAAGATTTCTAACCAATAGTTTTGACATAGTGTCAGTTTAATTTGCAGATCCATGATTTTATCTTTTATAATAAGATTTTTAGCGATGCACATCCACTAGACCATGAATTAAACAATTATGGGAAAATATCTTTACATATATGTTAATCTGTAAAGTGATATATATGTATGTTTTGATTAGGTATTAGCTTTGACTTTTGTATCAATATACATTGTACTATTGACCCTAAAAATTTCCAAAATAGAATCAACACCGAGATGGGCTCATCAAAGGCTTCTTATGAGTACTATACTACAAATAGTATTCGTAGAATACACTTTGAACTTAAAAAAGTACAGCAGAAATGAAGAAATGGCAAGTTTATGTGATGGTCATATCCATATTCGTCCATTTGGCGGCGTCACGGGCGGAAAGTATTTTTGATAGGGAGAGAAAGGTGGAGATTACCAATAAGCTTGGTGGTGGCTTAACACTAACACTCCATTGTAAGTCTAAGGATGACGATCTCGGTGTCCAAACTCTCGCACCGGATAGTAGTTGGTCATTCAAGTTTTCACCGGCTGTTTTCAAAACAACACTCTTTTTTTGTAATTTTAAGTGGGGTGGAGAATCCCATTGGTTTGATATCTATGATGATAACAGAGATGGTGATGGTAGGGATTTTCCATGCTACTTATGTCGGTGGAATATAAACCGTAGTCATCCATGCAGAGCTGATACCAATAGATTTGTCAAACAATGTTATGATTGGAATAAGTAATTTACATATATATTTTTTATTTTATTTTATTACAATTTATTTGACGATTGATGATAGATTTGATTAAACTCTGAACTGTAAAATCATACAAAATTATCCATATTCCGTGATAATTTACTTTGGATGCTTTTTTAGAAAAAAAAATCTGAACAAAGTGAACCAAAATAAGACTGAAATCCGTATTGCAAGCCTTATATAAGACGACTAACCCATCTTTAAATGGACAATGCGTAAATATTGATATTCAACCATAAAGCAATAATATACTTTTGTTTCAATGCAATGTAGTGAACCAATTATTTATTTTTATAAAAGAACAAATTATATTAGCAATCGTCTAAGTGGTGGCTTAACACTAATCCTCTACTGTAAGTTTAAGAATAACGATTTTGGTGTCAGAACTCTCCAACCAGATAGTTCTTGGTCATTTGATTTTAGACCAAATGTTTTTGGAACAACCCTCTTTTATTGTCGTTTTATATGGGCTCGAGAAGAATATTCGTTTAATATTTATAATGATTACAAAGATGGTGTCCGTAAGAGTAATCCATGTGTCGACTGTACGTCGAATATAGACCAGAATAGGCCATGCAGATCTAACCAAAAGACCAAATGTATTTTCACATGCTGGTTGAAGAAATGAATCTGTTGTCTACAGTGTTTTTGAAGCTTGACAACGATAAAGTGTACTATCCTAACGCACTTTTAGCCACGAAGCCGATAAGCAACTACTTCAGAAGTCCTGATATGAGTGAAACAGTGGAGTTCTCTATCGCATTTTCAACACCAATCTCAAAGACCGCACATCTCAAAGAAAGAATCGCTGAGTAAGTTACCACCCTTCATTCATTTGAAATTGTTCTAGATCAAACACTGAAAGAGTTCTTGATTTGGTTTGTTGTGTGGAAACAATCTGTTAGTTGGAGCAGAATCCGCATCATTGGTCACCTAGTGGTGGTTAAGGATATAGAGAACATGAACAAGCTGAAGATGCCTAGTCGAAAAGATATACAAAATTATAGCTGAAGATGAACAACTTGAATTTATTTGAAAATTAATGATAGGTTTGATTAAACTCTAAACCGAGAACATGCAAAATTAACCATATTCAGATTTTACATTGTATACGATTTATTCATAAACATAATTTTTAGAAATAAATTGGAACACATTGAACCAAAATTAGATTCTAATCCATATTGCAGACCTTATAATATAAGACTAATCCAACTTTGAATGGACTATGCGTAAATTAACCATATTCAGATTTTACATTGTATACTATTTATTCATAAACATAATTTTTTTAGAAATAAATCGGAACACACTGAACCAAATTAGATTGGAATCCATATTGCAAACCTTATAATATAAGACTAATCCAACTTTTTGATAAATGAACAATGCATATTGATTTTCATTTTTGAACCAGAAACCATTAATATTACTTTGTTTCAATAAATGTATTCAAAACTCACAATTATGTATAACGATTATTAACGCACACCATAATTTTTCTCAAAACTAACAGTTAACAAATATTTTATAATATACATCATAATTTTTCTCAAAACTCTAACATTTATCATACATAAAATTAATTATGTATACAAATTTAAATTACAAAAATTATGTACAACATTTATAATTATATTCAATAAAATTCCGGTCAATAAAAATATTTTTCACTTTGAAAACTGAGGTCAAAATCTAGTAAACCGTGAATATTCTTTTGTTTCAATATAATGTTATATTTTATTTTTTGTAACACAATACAATGTATTCAACCAATTATAATTTGGAACAAAATCAATGTCCTCATGTACATCTCATTGTTATATATACCAATGCAAAAGAAACAAACATGTATCACAACATTCAATTCTTTTAAAAATGGCAACTATCCAAAGAACACAAGTTCTTGTGGTAATAATAATATCTCTACTCAGCCGAATATCTCTCTTACAAGCTGAAACCATTGCTTCAGATGTTCATTCAAATATCTCTACACTCAAATCAATAGTGAGGACAACAAATCGCCTCGGTGATGGTTCCACATTAAACCTCCACTGTAAGTCCCCAGACGACAATCTCGGTCTCAAAATACTAGCTCCGAATAAGTCTTGGTCATTTACGTTTAGACCAAATATTTGGGGGACGGCAGTATTTTATTGTCATTTCACATGGCCTCGAGGACACTCAACACACTTTTATATATACTACGAGATATTAGAGATGATGTTCACAGGGGTATTCCTTGTATCTACTGTTTCTGGGATATAAGCAAAGATGGGCCATGCAGGTTCAACGTGATAGGACCGTATTATATAAACTACGGATAACTGAATATTGTAAAGAATAAATTTGATAAAATTATACCAAAGATTAAGAAAATGATTATACAACTGCAGAGGCGAGATATTATATCTTTCCTTAACTCAAAATATGTCCCGTAGTGCGACGGTTCGATAACGTAATGAGTCCCAAGATACAACTGCAAAAAATCTTCTGATTTGAGTCACTCTATCAGAAGCCTGGCGAAATTAGTTTTGTATATACTCTCAGACTCAAAATAAAATCAAAGAGAAAGATAAAAGACATGTGAATGATTGATTCGTTTTCTATGTGTGTCTTACACTACACAAGTGCTCTCTTATTTATAACATAAAGAGATTAGTACACGTTATGAAATTAATGGAGTCAGCAAACGTATGAATCAATTGTGATAAATGGAATTGATCTCCATGACTCACGTACGTTAACTTTGCAAAGTAACATTATGGTTTTTGACCAAGTCAACAAACTTTAATATACTTGCTTGGCTTTGTAATTTTTATATTTAAATAAACATATAAAAATTATTATGAATAAGAATAAATAAGTTAATTGACATAATGTCTCATTAACACATTTAAATTCAAATTCTAACCCAAATATCTAAAGTGAACCATTTGCTAAATATTTTATATTTACCCAAATTAAAAAGCTTTATAAACTTTGCATATCAATCATTTTTGACATCCATTTCTCATTCAACATAACTCTGATTTTGACAACCAAATACACTAACTCATAGTGTTCACGGTGACGATTGCATCGTGCCCAAATTCCGGTCCTTACGACAGACGTCTCCGTCGAAAAATCCATCAGAAAATTAGTCTACACCACTTTGTCAAAAACGAGTAACTAATGCTTTTGATATATGTTATTATTGGATCGGGGATCCAAAACAATAGTTTTTCTTATTATTATTTTTTGTGTTTTTTTATCTTTTTATTTTCTTGTGCTGGACGAATTTTTTTTAATAAAGAAAGAATGTTTCATAATCGTTTGGGAAAACAAGAAATTAAAATATAAGATACGAAATATATCAATTAAATATAATCATTTAGATCATTTCAACTTGGAGACGTTTACGAGTAATTTTGAAGAAAAACATGTATGGCAGTGTGTTAAACCATAGGAAATGAAATTGGCCAGCAAATTGTTTTGTGTAATCAATATTCAAAAAAATTGTTAGATGATAATTAGACGCTTTGTAAAAGATTAGCTTCTAGTCGAACACCTAAATGATGTCTAGACCAAATTTTAAAAAATCGCTCTAAAAAAATTGTTTCAAACGGCTACGTAAACGAATAGATGTCATATTAATCGATTTTCATAATGTGTGCAATCAAATATATTAAGTTGTAATGAAATATACTCAACTCGGTTGGCCTAGTGGTAGTTGAGGCCCAGAACCAATACGCTCCCCGCAGGTTCGATTCGTGTTGGCCACCCGGGCTAGGGTTAAATCCCAAGAATACGTGGAGTACCGTGGGCCTCGCGGGAATAGTCGGTTGACCACGGTCGCCGGAAACCCGCGGTTACCTAAAAAAAATATATATATATATTAAGTTTTTTTTCTAAATTTAAAGAATTATATTTTTAGAACATATTGTGAATAAAAATTCGGACATCTACCATAAAATATTTTACTTTGATTAGGATAGCTTTATCTTAAATTAATATAAGAATTACCAGAGTCGTTGATACAGCATTGGAATTTGGAAGCATTGTTAAGAATCACTTCATCTCTGGGCCATGCAAGATCTCAACAGTGTTATAATGAGCCCACTGGCCACACAGAACCATGCACGTATTTGAGTCGAAGAATATAAATATGAGGAGGCAAAACACAAACATTAGTCTGTAGGAACTGCGACATGCATAGTTAGGAGTTTGGATAGTAAAGCTGGAACGGAACCGTGCGTGTGAGATATATTTATTTATGTAAATTAGCTTTTGTTGTTGAGAGAAGTAATGATGAAGATTGTAATCGAAACTTTTAAAGATGATCAAAGTGAATAAGAGAAGTAAAGCAAAAGCTCTCGACTTTCTCTGTTCCCATTGAAGCATCAGTGCTTCATGTTCATCCATCGTTACAACACTTTCACTTTATTTTAAAATTACACTTTTTCTTTATTTGTTTTTCTTGTTGTAATTGTATTAAGCTTTAATATGTACATTCACGATCTGCTCTCGGGGACGATCATGCATTTACCTCCATCTTCCACATTCTTCTTTACCGTCTTTCTAATGTAACCGTTGCTGAGGTAGTCTTCGTCTTCGGCATAGGATCTGCTCTCGGGACGATCACATTATTTACCGGAGAAAATCTTGAAACAGAGCTTTATCCTCTGTTTTTCTCTGTTTTGTCTTAAACGGCCTTGAAGAAGTTATCTTCTTAACGTTGAGTTAGTTGAGTGTCAGAAGATGAGAAGATACTGGAGTTGGAATCAGAAGAAGACGACACAGAGCCAAAGAACCGATCTTAGTGAAGTTTCCGGTCAGGAACTGATTTCGTCTTCAAAAATCTTGCTCCGAATAAGCAAAGATGGGCCATGCAGGTTCAACCAAGCTACTAATGCCTTTGATGTATGTTATTATTGGAACGGCGATCGAAAAGAATAGGTTTTCTTATTGTTATTATTTTTCTTGTGTTGCATAAATAATCTAACACTACTAAAAGCCCGACATGGAGAGATTCTAACCTATCCACGTCGGATTGTTAATTCGGCCAATAGGATTACTTTATTTTGCCACATCACACTTGCTCCAATCGATACAAGAAAAATACTGGGCTATTCGTATGGGCTCAAAATAATTTGACATATTGCCCATTCCAAGCATACCTCTCCCATTCAACTGAAGCAAAGATCGACTCCGGCACTTCCACTTCGTCGGAACCGTTACGCATATCTGAATTTATCACCCATCTCGATCATTCAATTCTGTTCTTTACTCCTTATATCGAAACAGACGTTATTGTTCTGACTCCTTTTGTTTGTTACCTTATATAAACCCCTTCACCACAAATCTCTGCTCCTCATCAAAATTCACCAGAAAAACATATACAACAAAGAAGCTTGAATCGGAAGTTGCAGAGAAGCAATCAAATATCGGTTGATTGAAGACCAATCTCAATGATATTTCGGCGTACAATAAATTTCTGAAGAAACTCATCGCGAGTGGATCAGACTCTCCGTTCGATATCATCATGTTTCTGAATTTGAATTTAAGCCACTTTGTTCAGATTCTAGGTTTGATGTTAAGATCCGTACGAAACTTCATGAAATACGGTGAAGGAATATAATTGGCGAGCTGGAATCCCAACGCTGCTGCTTCAGCGCCGTCTCAATACGTCTGAAACGCATCCACCGAACCGTCTTTCGCTGCAGTGGTAATATGTCTGAAAATGTGAAACTTAACTAATGGGTCTTGCTGATTATCAGGTAGGCTCCCTTTCGTCCTGGAAACAACACCTGTAAGAAATGCTTCTGAAACTATATTGCCATCTCTCTAGATTGTTTTTGTTAGATAGATTGGAATATATACTTTGATATGCTATTCCTAATTCAATTCCGTTAGCGTCAGTTGTCTTCGATATATTAGTAATTTTTCCCAACTATTTCTTATAATGCAGTGACTACTGACTGGTGTGTGTATGTGGGACTATTTCACTATGAAAGATGATGTTGTTAAACCAGATCCTAATGAGGAGGAAGATGAGATCTTTTATTGCTCAATTTGTGATTTAGAGGTTTGCCTTTTTCAGAAAATTGGGACTTCTCTAGACTGTTTTGTTTGTTTTTTTGTTTATCCATAAGCTTTCTCTTTGGATGTTTGGTGTAATCAGTGGCTCAATAACTGCCTTGGGAAAAGGAACTACAATACTTTCATACTTCTAATGGTTTTCGTCTTGCTCGTGGTTTGTATTGTCTTTCTCACCTACCTATATAGCTCATTCACGTGACAGAACTGATTGGCCTTTGTTGCAAAAGCTAATTTTAGAAGGTGTAACAGCCATTGCCATATTTTTCAGGAGTTTTGTGGCCAAGAAAGGGATGGAAACTGAACTCAAGAGAAGGCTTC